>NW_027366186.1:0-78904 GCF_046119375.1 Phyllobates terribilis
GGATTGAGAATGCGATATAATTTTGATGGACAATGCTTCTCAGCAAGCCATTGATTAAGGTATGAGGAGGACGTTGAGTTGGGATAGGGTACCATTGTGTGGAGGAGATTTTCTACATCTGAGATGTCTTTTTTATTTCATCAATTTAATTGTTAAATCTGGTTTGAAAGAGATGGAAAGTTTAGTTAATGCAACAAGGAATGCAATTAGGTTTGTTAGGAGTTTACTGCTAGGACATAGGCTTTTAAGAAGCGTCTTTAAAAGGATAAGATTGAACACACGAAAATATGCATTCTTGATGTCCCAACAAGATGGAATTTAAGTTACATGATGTTGGGCACAATCATAGAAGTGAAGAGGGTTTTCCAAAGGATGACAAGTGATGATTATTTGAATTGCATAAGCTATTTCAATTAGAGATGAGCATCAGTTCAAACCCGGACCGGACCGGACGAAGACCGAATTCGTAAAATCCTTGGACCGAAGACCGGATCAAAAATATTGGTCCGGTTCAGGCTCATTCTCGGTCCGGTCCGGTCCGGTCCGTTCCGTGTTTGGAACGAAACTATAATTTTGTTTTAAATTCATAATAAATAATAAAATTTATTCTTTATAATATATTTTATTTATATATATAGAATTATATCATTCACAAAACTAATTTGAGATATTAAAAAGTATTAATAACATATATATATAACCTTATATAATTAATATTACATATTTTTTATTTTGTTTTTAAAAATATCGGTCCGGGCCAGACCATACTGATTTTTGAACCGGACCGGACCAAACCCGAAATATGTAAAATATCGAACCGAATCACATAGGGTCTGATCCGGGTCGGTCCGGTCGAGACTGGTCCATTTTTTCGGTCCGGACCGATTTATGCTCATCCCTAATTTCAATGAGGAAGTATATTTGATGATGATGAAGATGAAAGTTAAGTTCAAAGGGTAAGAGGAAGAATGAGAGTTGAGCTACATAATGCGTAGATTGGAAAAGGCAAAGTGTTTTGTCAAAGGTGATTGTTATGTATCGCATCAATTTTTTTACTAACCATCGCACCCGCGCTCGTCACGATCCCCATAGAGACACTCGTCACGAGCAAAATTGAGACGCTCGTAACGCGCATGGGAAAGCTCGTCGTCACGAGCTCCCCAAGAGGCATTCGTCACGAGCGCCTCCAACGCATTCTTGACGGGGCGCGGTTTTTGGCTTATACAAGCCAAGAAACGGCCCTAAACCTCATTATCTCTTTCTTTCCACCTCCACATAACTCCTCTGCGCAAATACTCCTCTTCCAATCCATTTTTGCTTGGTTTGAGTTGATTCCGGGGCTCGTTAGGCTTCTCGGTTGGTTGTTCTTCGATCCTAAACATCCTAATTGAAGTTAATATGGTTAGTTACTGATTTTCTAGCATTATATATATTATTTGATGAATATTTAGATTTATAACTAGTTTTGTATAATTTTTGGATGATTTAGTTGTTATTGAAGTTATTTAGTTAAAACAATGTGATATATATGCATTCAATGGTTGAAATATTGGAAGATTTGAGTTGTATTAGTGATTTAATAGATCTTTGGTTCTATAAGTTTTTTGCTTGAATTATTGGAAGATTCGGTAGTTATTGGAGTTAATTAGTTAAAATAATGTGATTTAATTACATTCTATGGTTTAAATGTTGATATATATGGAGATTTTAGTTGTAGTATTAATTTAGTAGATATTTGGTTGTATAAGTAATTTTGTATGAATTGTTGTAATTTTTGGTAGAATTTGTAGGTATTTAGGTAAAATAATTTGATTTAATTACATTATATGGTTATAATGTTGATACTGATGAGATTGATGTTAGTCACCTCGGCCAATTGAAGCACCGTATGGATTGGCTTTGTCGTGCTGAGGTCAGCATCTTTAGTTAGCAGGCGAAGACCAAGTATATCCTCCAGAGTGATCGATCTACTAGTTACTTTCACGCCCTGATGAAGGATCGTAGTCGTCACTCTCATATTGCTTCCATTTCTCTTTGCTGATGGGTCTCATACTTCATCTCTGACTGAGGTTTCTGCTGAGTTTGTGAGCTATTATCAGGGTTTGCTGGGGGTTGCTGTTGTCCCTTCACTCCCTAACTCTTCGCTGATCGCTCCTGGCCCTCTGGTTTCTACGGAGGACTGTTCTATGTTGGTTGAATCGGTCTCGATTGCTGAGATCAAGACGGCGTTATGGGGGCTTGGTGATGAGAAGTCGCCTGGTCCTGACGGATATTCTGCTAAATTCTTCAAGGCTACTTGGGATGTGACTGGTGCTGAATTGTGTGCTGCTGTGAAAGAGTTCTTTTCTTCCGGGAAGCTTCTGAAGCAATGGAATCATACTATTATTGCGCCGATTCCTAAGGTTGATTGTCCGACTCTTGTGGCACAGTTTCGTCCTATCTCTTGCTGTAATGTGGTCTACAAGGTGATCTCTAAGGTCATGACGTTGAGACTTCGTAGATGCTTGGGTTCTATTATTGATGATGCACAAAATGCCTTCGTTGCGGGGCGTCAGATGTCCGATAACATTTTCTTAGTTCATCACCTCCTACGTAGATATATGATTCAGACAGACACTAAGAAATGTTTTCTTAATGTGGACATTGCTAAGGCATACGATACTGTTGATTGGACCTTTCTTGGTTTGCTTTGGAACATCTTGGTTTCCCGTCTAGATTCTCTTCCTGGATAATGGAATGTGTGACTTTTGTTTCCTATTTTGTGAAGGTCAATAGGGGTTTACATGGCCATTTTCTTGGTCAGAGAGGCATTCGTCAAGGAGATCCTCTATCTGCTCTTCTCTTTGTCATTTGCATGGAGGTTCTCACTAGGATGATCAGGCTAGCGACTTCTTCGCCGAGATTTGAGTATCATTAGTATTGTGAGGTTTCTAAATTGACACATCTCATGTTTTCTGATGACATCGTTCTGTTCTGCAAATGTAATCTGGATTCTGTTCAGATCCTTATGGATCTGTTCAGATCCTTATGGGGTGTCTTGCTGAGTTTGGTAGTTGGTCTGGGCTGCATGTCAATAGGGGAAAACCCTCTGTGTATCTGGATCGGTGACTGATGATGGGGAGAATAGAGAGGCATCTAATATTGTACACTCCACTAGTTTTAGCCCTGGTACTTTCCTTTAGGTATTTGGGTATACACCTTCACCCGCATACGCTCACTATCCCGCACTATGCTCCGCTTCTGGACCGGATTGCTAAGTATCTTAGCACCTTGGTAATGAAGCATATCTCCTTTCCTGGTAGGAAGGAGTTGATCTCTGCTGTGCTACAGGGGGTTGAGGGATTCTGGCTATCTGTTTTGCCGGTTCCTAAAGGTGTTATCATGCAGTTTGACCCGTTTTTGTCGGAACTTCCTCTGGAAGTGGCCTTTGGTTAAATGGGTGACGGTTTGTTCCACTTTATCCGAGGGTGGACTGGGGCTTCTGGATCTTGCTACTTGGAACAGGTGCTTCATGATGAAGCAACTGTAGCGTATTATTGAGAGGAAGGATTCAATTTGGATTAGGTGGGTATATGATAGATACCTGAGTACCACTGATGTGGGGAGTTGGTCTGCACAGGGACGGCTTCATCCTTGATACATGCTATTCTGAGGGCACGTGATGATGTGTTGCAGAGATTGGACGGGGATCGTTCCTTTGAGGAATTGCTATCTTCTTGGTGCCATGCTGGGAGATTCTCTGTGCGTAGAGCTTATGAGGAGATCAGAGTTAGATATGAGGAGGTTCCATGGAGGAGAGAGGTGTGGCCGGTACATGGCACTCCCAGGCACAGCTTTATCCTTTGGCTGGTTGTTATGGGAAGACTTTCCACATATGATCGTCTCTTATTCTTGGATGAGGTTCATGGTTGTAGATTTTGCGATGCTAGCCTTGAGACTCATGACCATCTTTTCTTTGAGTGTCCCTTCTCTGCAGGTATTTGGAGGGAAACACGTTTGAGATTCGGGATTTTTGACGCGGTTTTTCATATTGATGACGCTCTTGTGTGGTTGCGGATTCTTGTGTCGGGATCGAGTTGCAGGCGTTGTGCGCGGGTGTATGCTCTTTCTGCTACGGTTTACCACATTTGGCGGGCAAGAAATGAGTGAATCTTTGAGCGCACCTAGGATTCCGACTGATGTGATTACACGTATGATCCAGATTCATGTTTTTCGCCTCCTTTATGCGAGATTCCCTGGTGAGATTGTGAGGGCGATTTGAGTCTCTGTCGATGATTGCTATTATGTTTGATGTTTGGTTCCGGTGCAGGGGGTATCTCTTTTTCCTCTTGTTGGGTTTTTCCCACTAGGCCTGGGTTTTTCCAGCAAGGGATTTTAATGAGGCCCGGGGTTGTCTTTCGCCCTGCTCGTATAGCTGCACTATTATCTTGATGTTTTGATTTGTTTCTCTCTTGTTGGATTGTCACAGCTTGGGGACTTGTTTTCCCTCCATATGTGCTTTGTTTTGACATTGTTTTGTATCACTCTACCCCTTTTAGGGCTATATATCCGATTTTACCTTTGGCAAAAACAAACGTTGATATTCATGGAGATTGTAGTTGTAGTATTGATTTAGTAGATATTTGGTTGAATAAGTATTTTGTATGAATTATTGTAATTTTTGTAGAATTTGTAGGTATTTAGGTAAAATAATTTGATTTAATTACATTCTATGGTTGAAATATTGATATTTAGGGTGATTTTAGTTGTATAAGTGGTTTACTACGGTTTAGGTTCAAAATTATCATAGTAATAAGTTTGCTAGTTGGATTTAGTATTTAGGTAGTTTTGAATGTTAAATTAGTAGAAAAGAAAAGAAAAACAGTTTTTTGACAGAATAGGTGTTACGTAGTTGAATCTGGTTGCCATTTGATCTTTGGTAGGCAGTGTATCCACTGAAAACTAGGATAGCACTGCGTCCCTGGGTCGTGACGAGCTTTGTGCAGCTCACTCGTCACGAGCGTGCATGCCATGCCCGTCATGACCAGTTTGTGAAGATAATTGCAGCATTGGGGTGATTGTAATGAAGCTTTGTGTTTAATTGATGTAAATGTATGGTTAATTTATTTAAAAGTCATTTACATTGTAATGTTGTGTTTGCAAGACCGCATCAAGAAGATGGCGAAGAAGGTCGGAGGCACTATGGGGTTGAGATCGACACGACACCATAAAAGGGATGCCGTGAGAGATGCTGAGGAGGTTGCGCACTTAGCATCGGAGGAGGTAGCCAGAGCCGAAGTTAAGTTGGGCAATAGAGTTTCCAGGAAGAAGAAGCGTGGGCAGAAGTGAGCGCCGCCTCTTCTACGTACACGCCATCGAGATATTCTGTCTCGGGTGAAAGGAGACCTTGCCACTCAGAAGACCCTCCGTACACATATCCTATGAACCTAGTGGAATCCGGCTCACGACATTCCGTCTCGGGTGTGGGGGGTGATGAATACATGAGAGATGCATCGTCTACCCATCAGATGTTGCTGGAGTACTACAGTGAGCAACAAATGGGTGGTGGGTCCGAATACCACCAAGGCGATGGAACAAACTACCATTACGGTGGTGGGTCGCAAACATATTATGGTGGTGACTATGAATTTCATCAAGCCGATTATTCTGCCTTTGGGTATGTGGGCCTATGGAGAAAGAGGCAGTTAAGGAAGAGCCTCATGTGTAGGTATGTATAATAAACCACAATATTGATTATGATAAGTTCAGTTTAATAAACCAGATTATGATTGTTTCAATATTAAATATGTTTTATAGGGATAGTGGAGGGGGCAAAGACCGTGGAACGCCCCACAGGATGAAGAGGGTATCGAGGGGGTTACAGGTGAGGGGGTAGCAGGCGAGGGGGTAGCAGGAGAGGAGGATGTCGGGAACGCACAAAGGAGAGTTGATAGGGCCATCACCATTGACCCTTACATGACCGTAGGGGTCACTGGTGGTCTAGAAAACCCTGAGTTGCTTCGTGGGTTCCCTGCCCACGTTGCATACGACATATACCGGGGCAAGGTAAGTTATATGTTTGATGAAATGTCATTAAGTTCCGATATGATGTTCTCACATTACTTTTAAATTAATATTGTAGAGTCGCACATGCAATTTCCAGTTCCGGCACAAGGTTCTGCGAGCTTGGATCCCAGCCCTAGGGACGCCTGCGTCAATAGCTTCTTTTGATGATGAGATTGCTCACATCCCGGACCTCATGTACAAGAAAGTGGACAAGGACCTGTTCATTGCGTTCGTGGAGAGGTGGAAGCCGGAGACGAACTCATTTCACCTATCTTTTGGTGAGATGACAATCACCCTGCATGACATTTACTAGCAAATGTCGCTCCCAATACATGGCAAGGGGATGGGGGCCACCGAGCAGCAAAGCCTAAGGGGTAAAACTATCGATCTTGGTGAGAAGTTGGTCGACGCAAAGGCATATTTGGTCCTGCATGGGAGAGAATCTGCTGTTTCCCATAGGATTCTGAAGGATAGATGTTATAGCCTTCAAGTCATAACTGCCACCCGTCATGTAACGGCCACGGGGTATCTACTCCATCTTTTGGGTAGTACCCTATTCCTGCATAGGTCACAAGACAAGATTCCACTGTCCAGCATAGTCTTTTTCCGGGACTTGGATGAGGTGGGAGAGTGGGCATGGGGTGCCGGTCTACTCGCTTCCACATATTGGGAGTTGAGAAAGGCGTCCAGGGCTGGGTGTAAGCAGGTATCAACGTGCTATACACTCGTCATGGTAAGTAATTGTGTCTTAATTAAAGACTGTATTTATCTTTAACACAGCTATGATAATGATTTAAACATAATATGTAGAGATGAATATACGCATACTTCCCGACGTTGAGGCCACAACGAAGTTTATGGGGAGGTGTGTGAACTTTAGCCATGAAGTGGGCCCCAAAATCTTTGTCGGGCAAGGGAATAAACTGTAGGGCTAAGCTTGATGCAATGATGTGTTGTATACTACGAACAATTTGTTTATGCCGATATCTATTTTGTAGTGTAGGGTTATTTTGAAACTCATATTCCTATTTAGGTTGAATGGATGCCTTACAAACTTCTGGACTTCGATGAGGAGGCCCTCACACCATCACTGTTTCATGGTGTGTTGGAGTTCGCTCATGATGTCACTGAACCATACATGCCTCATCGAGTGTCGAGGCTATTTGGGATAGTCCAAAAGATTCCGATACCGTTAATTGCACCTACTAGAGCCATCCGGCCGAGAAACATACAAAGATACAAGGTGGAATACACCACCACACAATGGGTGTGGGATGCACAACATTTCCACAGGATATCCCTTGACGATATGGGTCCTCCGATTGTCAATGGGTACAAGGTTACCGATGACTACATTGGATGGTATTTGGAGCGCACCCACCCAAAAATAATTCTTTAATGTCTTACAATTTATAACATGTAATATACGTTGCTGACATAAAATGTGTTTCGATATTCTTTCAGTGCATGCAATAGGTAAAGGGTTACCTTATGCCATATTACGAGGAAGCATAGTACCTGCCTTGGGACATGTGGGAGGCCATTCATAACAGTATCGAAGACATGTCCCTATATGACTATCCGTGATTGTCAAAATGTATTTAGTTGTTCAATTTGTAACTTGTAAGCTTTCATATAGAATTGCCATGTTTGTTGTCTTTTGAACTAATAGAATCATTACGTTATGAACTCAGAAGGCAAGATATCACAAACAACAAATGACATTACCATTGACATAGAAAATTTTGACCGATACATAGGACCAACATAATCTACATAAGGTTACACACCGTACATGAAAGAAACACGAAATATAACAAAACAACATAAGATTAATATTCGCCAGGTAGTAGACAAATGTGACGTTCACCCGATGAAGTTGGCACGGTTGCAAGCTAGGAGCTTAACCGTGGTGGAATGAATTGGATTATCCCTGAATTTCTCAAATTCCGGGGGACAAGTTATTGACCACCATTCAGCATCAGCAATAGGATCGTGTGAGCCAGGATAATCCCTTACGAACCTTGTCCAGTCAGCATACATGTGTTTCAACATGTCAAACCTTAGCCTCAACACCCCTGGGGTTTCCCCCTTCTAGTTGCCTCTTTATAATATTCCGATATAACGTCCCAGTCCAGCTCTGTGCACCCGGGATTTGTTCAAATGCAGTACAAAGTGTAAACAAGAAGAGCATCATGATGATGATGATTGAAGTCATATGTTGCTATTTGTTCCTGTGACACAATAAGGTTTGTAAGTGATGTAGTTTATAAAGATTCTCAGTAATTAACACAAATTCAAAGTTTACCTCAGTTTGGGGAACCCCATAGACTTGATGCGCAATGGTTGACGTTGTCCATGTTGGTATTGGATGCTTGTTGCTCCCATCGTTGTTAAAAGTGAAGTAACAGTTGTAAGTTGTACCATCACGGTACCTGAACGACACCCTATCAAAATTCATCACACAACATAATGAGAAAGGGAATTATTGTTTTGGGATGAGATTGCTCTTCCACGGCTAGGGTATTTATAGTCGAATTTGGGTGGAGAGATGGGTTACAACAAGAATACAGTTCACATGCAATTCTATATTTTTTTTTCAAGATTCGAGTAGACAAAAGCCCGGGGCTTAAGCTACAAAGCATGATGGAACACTGCATTGTAAGGTCACATCTGTGACAAATACATTTTAATATTGGTGAATTGCATTTTGGAATCCAAGGGTAAATTGATGATACTCTTCAAAGTAGGGCTTAGTTATTAGCCCATTTGCCATATTGGGCTTCGTTTTGCTTGAGTGTGAGTTATAATGAGCATCGTTTTGCTTGAGTGTGAGTTATAATGGGTTTCGTTAGTGTGAGTTACAATGGGATTATTCACTAAGAATACCATGCAATCAAGATAATGTGGGGAATGATAACAATAAACATAAACAATCACTACAAAACTTAATATTACATGGTCAAACATCACCATTGTCACCGACATCTACATGAGTACTACGTTATTTCCTAACTCGTCTATCTTGTGTATGTCTATCTGCCACATCAAACTCATAAGCTCCAAACCGGGGAAGTAAAGGTACACCCATTTCATTGGATGAAGGTTCGTGATGATAGTTCCACAATACATTCAGTGGAAGGAGGGGCGAGTTGGGATGAATGACAACCTGAGTAATAGAAATAGACATCGGGAAATCGTTACGAGTACAATACAACGTAGTTCTAAAAACTGCATTTATTATGAATGTAAAAAACTTACCGAAACCCAGTGCTGCTCAAGTGGTATGTGGCCTAGACATATAATTGGGATATGCTGACCAGACACATGGTTTGATGTTGCACGTATCGGCAAGTGAGTGCTGCTATTATTTTCGTCATGAATTACCAACACTATAGAAAGTTGTTGCACAATCGTCCCCATTTCAGGAATAGTAAACCACTTCCACGACGGAGCAGTTGGTCAAGACCACTGCCTGTTCAGCTTGTCAATCATTTGTTCCTGAGTGATCGATGAAAATATCAACTTGCTTTGAACCTCCCAATCGGTTTCAGCCGTCCTCACCATGGCATCTCTTATCTTCCCCCAATCATCTTGGTCCATACCAAGGTCAAAAGCTATGAATCTATATCCACAGTTTCCGTCAGAGACAATCTTGTATCAACCTTGGATCGATTGTCCCATGCACTGAGGCCACACCTTGTGATATCTTTTGTTGACAAGTAGCCTTGGCCCTTTTGAAGGTTGACCGGGTTCATTGGGATTTTTCAGTCCTCCTCGTGATGTTCTTATGCTTCTTTGGTGGTGTCTGGTCCTTGTCTACTTCTGAACTCTCCCACACACATGGTAGTCTTTTTTTCAGTGCACCAACCGGTCTGCCCTTGTACTTGAAGTTTGCGGGCTCATCAAGCTTCGTCTCTTCCGGACGCATTTTCTTGTTTAATATTGTGACAACCTTTAGCTTATCATCCATTGACAACTTGTCGAACTCCTCTCTAGCAAAATCGTCCATCAAAGATCTATTCACCTTCCTCTTAATATTCTCGTCATCAATGACATCGGGAACATCAGATATGGATAGAGTTCTCCAGAATATATGAATCGCCTCTAATGGTAACGCTTGCCTTGTGTGCACATATGTTCCAATGACGTGCTAGCAGGGGAGACCGTCCCTGTTCATGTTTGTGCATCTATAATACGGTTTCGGGTTTGAAAATTGCCCTTTCTTGTACTCGTCCATTAGACGGTTAAAATCCGGTGATGAAACCATGTAGCGCAACAGGTTGAATATGGCAGCTCCATGTATGATCTTGAACTGTGTCTCTAAACTCATATTCAAGTTGCCCTTAATCTCCCGAGCTTGGTTCTGCAACAACATGTGGTACTCGACAAAGATGGTTGACAATTTGTCATTCGGTCCGGACAAGTATTTCTTCAGTATTGAATGCGCACCTTCAACGCTGTTTCATTCACGACCGATGTTTCGAGATTAGAAATGTCATTGTGTTATGTAAATGAAAACGTGAATTGAGGTTTACCGGTTTGTTTTGTTTTGCCCAAGCATGAATGTGTCATCTGTCCATGCAGTGACAAGCTTTTCCTTTTGAGATTTTAACCAAGTTTTGTGGGCATAAGAATGTAACCTTGGTAGGTCACACCAGTGGTTTAACAATTTTTGTACTTGGCGTTGTAGTCCCATTCTGTAGTGCAATAGAATAGGTCCTTGTACGCATTTGCAGCTCTTGTCACTCTGGACTTGTCGGTGAGCTTCCTCGCAAACAGCTCAATGTTGCGTTGCACGTGAAGCCTGCAAAGCAAGAACTTAGCGTTTGGAAACATACTGTATACTAGCTTCATCAACTCGACATCCTTATCCGTCACCAAACAAGTTGGCTGTTGTTTCACTTTGAAGAACAACTTTGCAAGTTGCTCTATGGCCCATGCGTAGTTCTCGGTTTCCTCGTGGGCAAGGAATGCTCCGGAGACGTTGATTTTTTCCATGTCAAGGTGACACCGACAATATCCAAGAAGGGACTATCGTACCTGTAGAATAAAAGGAATTTGAAAACAACATAGATTGATTTGACACAATACAAAACCTGAATTCAGAGATATGGACTTACACATTAGTCGAGTACATGGAGTCTAGAAAAATAACATACGGAAATGCCCTTAGAAGTCATATCCCATTCGGGCTTGCAAAGAACATGTCTTTGACCTTGTTTGTTTCAGGATCGGACGTGTACTCCACATAATATTTGTTCTCCTTGCACTTCTTAAAGAACTCTTGCACAACGCTTTGTCCTACCATTCCTTCTCTCTTCAACTTCTGATTGATGTTGTAGATTTGCTTAATGCTTGTCACATTGTCTGGTCTCGACAACATTCCCAATACATACCTCTGTTGCAAATGAACTTCAACCATCTCTTTCATCAGCTTAAACTCTTCCTTAGTGGTACGGACAACGTATGCATTACCATGTAGGTTGTCTCTAATAACGTGGTTGTGAGTTCCCTTGCAGACAACAACATTCCATCGGTTTAGCGGCTCTTCGAATACTTGTATGAGGAATGGACAATCACACTGTCTCACTCTGGATCTGACCTTCTCACTAGGGAACTTGGTCGGTGTGCTCTTACCTCTTTTCTGGCATGCTAACCATGTGATAGGCCTTCTTCACTTACAACCTTTTTCTACCTTGTAGTTGACAAGCATGAAATTAAGTTTCTTCTCTTCCCCCTTGGCCCATGCGATAATGTTTTCTCTATCGTCAAAAACCCCAGTTGTGACGAAGAACTCGCTATAGTCCACTAATGTTATAGGTGTAGGTGTAGCACAGTTTGCGAACTACGAGAGAGTGTAAAGGGTGGCCGTTCCCACAATTGTGTACCTGGATCTGGAACACTCTGGCATGGATAGCTTGGCTGAAGACTTTTCCTAAGAGGACTATCTTCGTCATCCGTGAAGCCAAGACTGAATTTGGGGATTGGCCAATCGGTTGAGGTTTCTGCAGGTTTCTGTGGAACATTAGTGTAGTCCAAATAAGGCACTTGAGGTTGTAGGTCGTTCCAGCACACAGTTAGGAGCTTTATTTGATCTAGGCTTTCGTATGAGTCAGGAACATATGATTGTCCATAAATTTGATCCCCATGGTAGTATGAGTTGTTAGATTCATACGTGTCTGGTGCTATCTCTATAGTTTAACAAACAAAATACCAGTTGTAAGCTTTCCAATACGTAATCATACTAAATGTAATGTCAATTACTCTTAGAATGTTTATATTCTTATGTCTTCATTCTAGTCCAATACAAATCAACATAATGCAACATAACGCAACATAGTGCAAGATAACGCAACATAATGCAGCATAACCCAACATAACGCAACATAAAGTATAATGTAGCATAAAAAATTCATCTTACTAAGACATTAAGCATAATTCAGCATAAGAAATACATCATAGTACAACATAGTGCAACATAACACAACATAAGGCATAATGAAGATTGTTGGAACTCTACAATGTTAAAAAAAAATTCAAACTCCTGATTGTTGTAATCTTTCGATAAATATGATCCATTTGGATCTACCCCTTGTTCGATGCGTTCTTCATGCTGAGAATGAGTGAATTCATCATCCTCTTCATGTTCTACCCTCTCAATATTCATTTTCTTAAACTTTGATAGGAAAAACTTATTCATTTTTTTGTAGGAATGCAGAGAAATGGTATGAATACCTATGAAAGTGGTGAATGAAATGGTGAATGCTCATGGTGATATGTAGGTGTATAAATAGGTGAAGATAAAGCTAATTTGTGGTGGTAAAGTGGTCAAAGTATGCAGTTTCGAGTCTATTCAGCTCATTTTCACCCATTGATACATCAAACAGAAGCACGAGCTTGATACGATAGCTTAATTCTGAATTTTGCAGTATAGGATGCGGTGCTTGACGAGTGATCACCAATCCATTATTCACGACTGACTATAGCATGCTCGTGACAAGCTGGATATTGGGCTATATCTCACATTTTCCATACACGGGCCATTAAAAGCTGGATTGTTGGGCTATTTTCATTTTTTTACATTTAAGTTTTGTTATTTCATGTTAAAGCCCAACGATTTTCTTATTTTCAATAAGTTAATGACTATGTTAGTGGTGTACATCTAATAGTAATGCAGTTACTTTGTTAATCTCTTACCATTAAACTACATAAGGGTGAAAACATGAAGACACTTACTGTTACACGATTACTGAATAATACATTGTTCAAATAGCATTACATTGTTTCAAAATAAGGCGATTCTTCTTTCGATTGTTAAATAATACATTCTTCAAATAGCATTATATTGTTTATAAATAAGGCGATTCTTCTTTTGATATCTCTCCCAGGACAATTTTGCCTGTTCCTTGCAAAGT
The DNA here is from genome assembly GCF_046119375.1 of Phyllobates terribilis. NCBI lineage: Eukaryota > Metazoa > Chordata > Amphibia > Anura > Dendrobatidae > Phyllobates > Phyllobates terribilis. Next base: position 13,464 of record NW_027366186.1, read on the forward strand.
TTCATAAACAAACATAAATCATGGGTTAGGATCACTCTTTCGATCTCTGAGACGCGTACTAACCGCTCTAACTTTATCCAAATATTTGATATCTTCTTTAGCCTTAAAATTAAACCTCATAAGACCTTCGTTCTACTCACTTAACGCATTTCTCTCTTTCCACAGTTCATCAATAACCTCTTGCACTCGCTTACAGAATGGTGGATCGATCCATTCTGTAAAATTGCAAACTCCTTCGTTATTTGGTTTGTTCACATCATATATCCATATAAAGGACACCCCCAGAACCTTCTACCAAAGTTCCAACGACCCTCCACGGTTTGTTGAACTAAAGGAAAATCGCTATGACACACTTTATTTTTTATGACTGATGAAGATGATGAAGAAGACATCTACTAACAGTTTGATGAATGTGGAATGGAGTTTGTGGGTATGGAAACAACTTCATAAGAATCACTCTTTTATAGGGGTTGTGGAAAAGGGTTGTGGAATAGGCATTGTGCAATATAACTATATGTGTGATGTAACCAGTTTCTATCCATTGTGGGTGTAATATAGATGTAAACAACTATGAATTCAGAAATCAAATAGGTGATTACAACACATAACATAACATTATTAAAATCACCTAAAGTCTATACAAAGTGGGCTACATACCAGATATAAGTACTAGGATGATTTCAAGTGCCACATTATGTCACAACATCTCAATATAGATGATTATAACACATAACATTGTTAAAACAACCTAATACATCTCTTTCATTCATTAGAATAACGTTTTCATCCTGTTGAACGCCCTTACAACCCCATCAAGCCTAGCATCATGATTTAATGTGATTTCTTGTCAAAAATAGTTGAATAAGGATTAAATAACCATTTAGAACTAATAAAAATACTTACAAATATTAAAAACACCTCCTATCATGATATATCCCAATCGTCACGACCATGTAAGTATGGGCTCGTCACGTCTATGTAAGCTTTCACTCGTCACGACCATTATACCCTTTGTCGCTCGTGACAACTCGCCTTGTGTCTACTCGTCACAACTTTGAAAGGACTCACTTGTCACGAGCATGGCACAATTCAATCATCACGAGCTGGTCTGCCTCCCTCGTCACGAGCGTGTGTGCGATGGATATCAAAAATTTTATGCGATGAATAGCCGAACCGTTGTCAAATTTCTCAGGATTTTCTACCAAGTCACAGTTAACTTAAATGCTTCACTTGATCCAACTGCATCTTTGCATTCCATGACACAATGAGCATCAAAGCAAAGCTAGATAAAGTGACTACCTACCCACCAGATGAGAGAAGTAATAAAATAGATCACATTCTGTATGACATGACAAGTAAGATGACAACCTAATTCAACAAAATCTTTAGCTCTCTAGATGATATAAATCCTCTCATTCTGGTAGCTCTTGTTCTTGATCCAAGATACAAGCTCAAGTACACGGAGAGAAAAGCTAAAAGGATGCTAAACTTGAGCATCAATCAATGAGTTAAGCTTTGTGACAAGTATGATATGGGTCCAAGTGGCGGGGGAAGTTCTCGAAGATTTAGAAATTGAGAGAGTGTAGTTGGAGTAGAAAGCAGTAGTAAGGGAAGAAAAATGCAAAGGATAAGAAGGTTTGATTTGGAAAAAAGAAAGCTATGTTAGAGGACTGAGACAAACAACTTGAAGACGGTGATGACTAGGTTGTAGGTCATGAAATAGATAGATATTTGCTTGATCCTATTGAGAATCCTAAAACAAGAACTAAGTTCAAGATAACAAAATGGTGGAGGGATAATGGGAGCAAGTATCCATGTTTGCAAGTTGTTGTAAAAGATGTGTTTGCAATTCAAGTTTCCACGGTGGCTAGTGAACCAAACTTTAGCACTAGTAGGAGGATAATTGATCCTTATAGAAGCTGATTGACACCTACAACTATTGAGGACTTGATTATTTCAGAATCGGTGGAAGAGTGATACTATCATTGGATTGGAATACATTCCATCTATTGAAGAAACGGAATTCTATGAGGAGTTGAAAAGGGTAATAATACTCAATACTATTTTTAGTTTTAATTCGTAACTTTTAATGTTTATTAATTTATTTTCATAGTTTGATATTGCAATGAATTATTGTACTATTTATTGTGCCTTTGCTAACATGTAGAGAGCCAAGAAGAAATCATTCAAGAAGAAGTTGTGAACTATTTAAACAATGTAGACTTTGAGCGAAATCCTACACCTGCATTGTCCGGAAGATTATCTACAACTGCAGTTGTATCTAAGATTTCAGCTCAATCATCAACAAAGAAAAAGAAGCTCACAAAGACTATAAGAACCTCACCAAGTAATAAATAAAGAATCTGAGTTGATTTTATTAAATATTATTCAATTGGTTGACTTAGTTCAATACATCAGTTCAATATTTCATTTGTTTTTGTATGACTTTGTGATTTCGTGGGTTACATCTTTGTTGAGGTAATATATGTTATAGACATGTTCTTTTTTGTCTTGCAGGTTAATCACTTGCTGAGTTATTGTCTTGTTGAGGTCATTGCTTGCTTGATGACTTACTATTATATTAGTGACTTGGTTGTTTTATAATTTTATCAATACGTGTTGATTGATTGTTGTTTTATTTTGCCAATGGGTTGTTGCTTTACTTGTTTCATTGGAGTTGTTGCTGAATTGGTTGCTCTGTTGCATTGGTTGTTGTATAAATATTGTTCTTGTTCAAAAACTCACAACCGTAGGGATAGATTTGTCCAGTTAAAGTAGTGAATTTGTTGTTGTATTGCCTGCAAATCAGTTAACTGGAACCGAGTTTAGGAACCCAAACCGACATTATGAACCAAAATATGACATATATGTAAATAGGAATCGAGGAACCGATTAACTTGCCGGTTCAGGAATGTTGGTTCTTAGTAAAATTCACAAGAACCGAACATGATCAAAAAAATTCTATGCGAGTAGGCTACAGATATACCAAGAACTGAAAGTTCTAAACCTTAGTAGATTTTGTCTTTAGAAAACTCCTACAATATATATGCATCAATTTTATAGCACATCCATAAAATGTTGCATATCCAAAGAAAAAAAATCACATATCATATGAAAAAATCCCCTCAACGATATTTTTTAGGTCCTAAAAGAATATCCGAAGTCAATGACAAGTAAATCAACCCACATTAAATAAGATTGAATCTTAATCCGTAAAAATTTTAAAATCATAAAACTAACATTCATTCTCATTTCTCATATAATATTTTTTTCTCACATAAAAATTTACCTATTTACTTTATTAATTTGTTTTGGACAAGATTTCAGAAGAGATTTACCCATAGTAACCCATGGGGTTACTGTGTAGCCCATGGATTATACTATTGAACAACTGCAGATCGGGAAATGTGCAGAAATTGACCTTGAGAATCAAGCAGCCCAGTAAAAATGGAAAATACCATATGGGAGATTGACCAAATCAACGGAATATGTGATTGTCAGGCCGTGTTTCAAGCGTTATTGCTCAGCAGCAGCACATGCCCTTCTCTTTCCATAATACAACTACAAGTGCTCTGCTCACCCATTAACCTTTAAAGAGAACCGTATGTTTCATCCCGACCCATTAATCTCCAACAGTCAATATTTTAATACATTGTGGATTGTGGTACAAGATATACATATAATATGAGAACGAGAACATTCAAGTATTGATTCAGTTAGCACATACATCTATACACAAGGGAAATGAATAGTATCTAACCAGAATCCCAGGTTTGTCGAGTTGTCTGACGATCAAATCTTAACAAACAACAAACAAAACCCATTGATTAAATGTAAGTTATGATTTCAGATAGCATATGGGTTTAATAACCTGGATTTAACTACAAAAGAGAAGAAGAGCAGATCCAGATTAATTGCAGTAGAATGAAAGGAATTTAGAGTTTTAATTATACTACCTTTAATTTGATAAAAACACAGGATAGGAAAAGAAATCCTAATGTACAAAAAGGGATGGATCCGGTAGTGAGAAAGCAGCGTGGGAGGCGGTGGCACGAGGGGCGGCGAAGCGGTAAGAGAAGGCGCAGAAGTAGTCGTCGCTGTCGTCCATGACGCTTCTAGTATCAAAGTTCAACGAATAGCTCAAAGGGTCATAGTTGTAATAACACTTACTGGTGAGCGAGCACTGATGAGTGGTTGATCTTCTGACGAAGAGTCTCCCCTGTTTCTTGAGCTTGCTCACCAGCCTTCTCAGGCAGCCGTACTCCGCCGCCGGAGCCGCCGTTCCGATGTCGGAAGTGGTGGGGGTGGTCCTGTGGCCGCGGTGGAGCCGCATTCTGTGGGCAGGTAGTTGCGGTGGGGAGAGAGAAGAGAGGGTGAATTATATAGAGTGAGAGGCTGAGTGAAGTGAGAGGCGCAGTTAAGCTGCAATTCTGTTCAGTCGGTTGCGCTAAATAGTAAATAGAATAGTTGTTACTGCGATGGTTAAAAGGGCATACCCATACCATTCCTTTTCTGGGTTTGTAAAAAAGTCAAACCCCAACATTTACTTTCCCTTGTTCGTTAGAGATGCTTTTTACTCGTCGTTTTCACAAATACCAAAGGGAATATCCATACGGTCAGGTCTTTATCAATTGAACCGATTTTATTTTTTAATTATTTAAAAAAGTGTAATATTTTTTTCTAATTATAAATTATTTATTATATTATGTACATTTGATTTCTTGAAGTAATGGCTAAACTGTTTAAATATTTTGTGAAAAAGAAAACGAAAAAAACTAGTGTAAATGTTTTATATCGAATCAACGAGTCAACAAAGCTTAATATAATATGATTAATTTATCGACTAATCTTATTCAAGTGGGATAATTTTTACCATTTTATTATAAATATCCTACACAAGTTATAATATTTTTATTTTTTAATATAATTCCGGTCCAACCGGTCTTTGGACCGGACCAGACCGGGAACTGGGATTTTTCAGATTATAAGGACCGGGGACCGGACCAAAATACCTCCGGTCTGGTCCTGTTTCTGGTCCGCCGGTCTTTATGCACAACCCTAATGAAAGACATTATGCACTGGTTGTGCTGACAGTGGTAATGCCAAATGATAAGCCAACGATTCAACTCGATCGATGAGTTCTAATGGTCCAACATAGCGAGGATTAAGCTTCCCGAGCTTCTCAAATCTGAACACTCCCTTTGAGGGAGACACTTGCACGAATACCTTGTCATCAACTCTGAACTCAACAACTCTATGCTTTAAGTCTACATAGGACTTCTATCTGCTCTGGGCTATGAGCATTCACCGTCTGATTAACTCGGCATCTGAGGCAATCCTTTCCACAAGCTCGGGACCCAACAAGATCTTGTCATTGTTCTCATCCCAACAAATAGGCGATCTGCACTTCTGACCATACAAGGCTTCAAAAGAGGACATCTTTATGGTTGCATGCCAACTATTTTTATAAGTGAATTCTATCAAACTTAAGCTGCTATCCCAACTCGTGGTTCAATCAAGGACACAACTCTCAGCATGTCTTCAAGAGTTTGAATCGTCCTTTCTGACTGACCATCTGTTTGTGGGTGAAAAGCAATACTGAATCTGAACTCGGTTTGCAAGGCCTTATGTAGTTCTTTCCAGAACCTTGGCATAAAATGACCATCTCGGTCAGAGACTATGGTTTTCGGAGTACCATGAACACGTACTATCTCGTGTAGAAACACTTTGACCAACTTTTGAGTTCTCCAAGCCGAGTTGATAGCGATGAAATGAGCACTCTTAGTAAGTCGGTCAATAATCACCCAGATAGCATCTTTCTTCCCTTGAGTTCTAAGCAGTCCGATCACGAAGTCCATGGAAATGTCTTCCCATCTCCACCCGGTATACAGTGTTCAATCTTCACCTTATGGCAAGTCAAACATCTTGACACACATTCTGCAACATCCCACTTCATGTTCGGCCACCAGATAGTTCATGTTCAAGTCTTTATAAATCTTACTTGAGCCTGGATACACCGAATATGCTAAAGAACGAGCTTCCTTCAGAATCAATTGACGAACCTGTACAACATCAGGCGCACAAATTCAATTCTGAAACCAAAGTGATCCATCATCCTGTATCACATACCCAGACACATTTCCATCTTGGACTTTGCTGCATACCTTTACCAAGACAATATCATCAAACTATTTCTCTTTCATTTGCTCTAACAAGGATGGATGAACCTCCAACATGTTCAGATACCCTTGTTGTCGATTAAACCATACTTCAGTCTCACTTCTCAACAATTCATGCTACGATTCTGGCTGAGCGATGAGAAATGCTATAACAGTCTCATGTGTTGTTTTCCTGCTCAATGCATCATTTACAACATTGGCCTTTCTTGGATGGTAGAGTAACTCAATATCATAATCCTTGAGTAATTCCAACCATCGAAGATGCCTCATATTCAATTTCTTTTGAGTGAACACGTATTTCAGGCTTTTATGGTTGGTAAAAATCTAGAAACTCACACCATAGAGATAGTGTCTCCAGATCTTTAAAGTAAACAACACTGTAACTAACTCCAGGTCATGTGTAAGGTAGTTTGCTTCATATGGATTTAGTTGCCGAGATGCATATGCTATGACTTTCCCATGCTGCATAAGCACGCATCCCAAACCTTGATTTGAAGCATCATTGTAGACCACATACCCTTCAGTTCCTTCATGCAATGCTAAACCTAGCATAGATGTGAGACACTTTTTCAATTTCTGGAAGTTGGCCTCACACTTCTCATCCCAGATGAAATTCTTATGAACCTTGCGAAGTAAACCGGTCATGGGCAAGGTGATCTTTGAAAATCTTTTCACAAACCGTTTATAATAACCTGCAAGTCCCAAGAAACTGCAGACTTCTTTAACATTCTAAGGTTGCTTCCAATTATCCACATCTTCAATATTTTTTGGATCAATCATTACTCCTTTCTCTTTGATCACATGCACAAGGAAGGACACTTCCTTTAACCAAAAGTCGCACTTGGACAACTTGGCATACAACTGATTTTCCCGAATAATTGATAAGGCAATCCGAAGATGTTCCTCATGAGTTCCTTTATTCGGGGAGTAGATCAGGATGTCGTCAATGAACACCACAAAAAATTTGTCCAGATACTGACTAAAGCACATATGCATTAAATCCATGAACACAGCTGGAGCATTCGTTAGTCCGAATGGCATTAATACAAACTCGTAGTGTTCATATCTTGTCGGGAATGCAGTCTTCGCAATATCCTCCTCACGAATCCTGAGTTGATGGTAGCCATGATCTCATATCGATCTTGGAGAAGACTTTGGCACCCTGTAACTGATCTAGAAGATCATCAATCCTTGACAAAGGGGTATTTGTTCTTGATGGTGACCTTGTTTATCTCTCGATAATCGATGCAGAGTCTAAAACATCCATCTTTCTTCTTGATGAACAGGACGGGGGCATCCCATGGCGATGCACTTGGTCGAATATGTCCCTTCTCGAGCAATTCTTCAAGCTGCTTCTTCAGTTCTTACATTTCTATTGGGGCCATTTGGTAAGGTGCCTTCAAGATCGACACCACTCCTGGTTCCAACTTAATAGTAAACTCCACGTCACGGTTAGGGGATAGACATGGGATTTCTTCTGGGAAGACATCCTTAAAGTCACGCACAATAGGAATATTGTGAAGCAGAACTTCATCCTTTTCGGGTGCGTCCAAATAACACAAATACCCGACACAACCTTGTTGAAGCAACTTAAACGCTGCCATGGCATTAAGTTCCCATTATCAGTGTCATTTTGACCCTTGAACTTACACACTTGATGGCCCCCAGATGAACTGTCACTGTTCTTGTACAAAAGTCAATTACCGCCCCATGACGTGTCAACCAATACATCCCGAGAATAATGTCGTATGAATACATGACAATACAGATTAAATCAGCTTCAACCTCCCGACCTTAGAGGGTCACTGTGAATCTTGACAACCGACTAGTTCCCATCAACTATTCCGCCTTGGGAAGATTTACTGTCAATGGTTCACATGTATCATTGCATTTTAAGCCTAACTTATTGATACAACTCTTCGAAACAAAGGAATGTGTAGCACCAGAATAAAATAATATGCATATGGAGGTAGAATCTAGGTATATGGTACCTTGAGCTACCAGAGCATTTGGTTCATCATCGTGGCGCATCTCATAAATTGTTGGCCTTGGCTTCCTGATGCAATTCGAGCTTTTCCCTTGCTCTGAACATTTGACTGGATAACATTATTCGTAGTCCTTGCAGGTCCTGGTCGAGGTCGGTTGTTGTCACTAACTGACCCTTGCTACGACTCAACCCCATCTTGCATCTTCTTGAGGCAATATGTGTGCACATGTCCATCTTCCCCACAAGTAAAACAGGTCCTTCTAGGCTTCATGAAAACATTGCTCTTATGGACAGGAGCTCCACAATTGTAGCATTGAACTGAACCCTTACTCTATTCAGAACGTTGCGTTGACATTGACTGATCTGGACCGGTCCTGGCTTTTCCTGCTTTGGAAAAGTTAGATAGTGGTGTCGTACGTTTGAACCCGATGTACTGATGACTACCTACACTCTGATGTTGCTGGTTTCTAACCTTCTTTGCATCCTCCATGGCTAACTCCATTTTGTTTGATGTATCAACGTACTCCTCAAGAGTGGAGCAACCATGGCACAACATCATAGGCTATAATTCTGAATTCATCCATTCGTGAAGTGCTAGTTTTTATCTTTCTTCGTTGATACATCAGAATAGTGCAACGGATGATTAAATTTTTATGCCAGCTATTTCACCTTCATCCCATGGTTCTTAGGGTAGAAAAAGCCTTTACGCTTCTCCTCTCTCAAAGCCTTTGAGAAGAAGCGATTAGTCATCTTAGTTTTGAACATCTCCCAGCTCATCTTAGGTTGATCATCTAACCCAGTGGACTCCACCATTCACTCGACTTCCTTAAGATAGAGCGAGGCTATGTGCATCTTCTCAGCCTCATTGCATAAGATGTTCCTGAACAACTGTTCCATATGCCCAAGCCAGTAAGAGACCTTCATAGCTTCACCGGTCCCATCATAGAAGTCAAGCTTCATAGTGCTTATGGCCTTTCGTACCCGACTATAGCTCCTTCTAGCTTTGCGTTCACAAGAATGAGGTACAAACTCCTTTGTTTCAGCGTCTATGGCAATAATTGGTGGAATAGGGGCTACTAGGGGAACCATATGAGCGATCAATCTAGCCACTGCTTGAGCGGCTATCTGTTTGATTGATTTAATAGTGGCAATACTAAGGTTAACTGGAGCAGCTGGGTTAGTGGGCAGTTTGACTAGGCATGTTTGCAGGTTATCCTGCTCTTGGTGCTCGTTCACCCGATGGTTTTGTGAACTGGCTCCCGACTCATGATCCTGATTAGCAGTGCTTTGTAATTGGATATGAGAAGCATTGCTTGCTCTAACACCTCCACGACGAGGATCATTTCTCTTATTCATCATTTGGATGTGGATCAAAGAAATTAGATTGGAATTTTGATACACATCAACTTAGGGATAATGAAACTTGTGTATAAAATCACGCGAATCTTTACTCTAAGTGAAATTGGTGATTTATTAATACTTATACCCCAACAAGACCGGAAAAGAGTTCACAACATCCAAAGTGAGACTGCTGCTCCTTATATTATTCTAGAAGGGAGCATTGCTTACCAGGAGGTAGGAATAGGTCAAAATGTTAAAGATAAAAAATCTTTAATTTCTAACAACTTGGAGAGAGGTAGAGATGTTCCGCTAGAGTTTGACAATGTTTCAAAAACATAAGTGGAGAGATAAACATGTTTCTTGTCTTCCAATTCAAATTCATTTATCAAGCTCAAATAAATAATATATACGATTTAAAATGAGTAAGATATTTTTGTTTTATAAATGAATAAATAATTAGTATATATATTTTTAAACCTATAAAAACAAATACTTTTAGAGATTGTAAATTATTAGGAAAATATATTTTCAAAACCTTTAGCTCTAATACCAAATCTGTAAAACTCTCAATTCACATGGAAATATTACCATTGATGACTTCAGACTCTCAAGTCCAAAATTACTCAGGCTTATGAGATTGAACAAAAACATAACATATATAAAAAATGAATAAGGATCCGGTGTAAACTGCCCTTATGGTGTGAAGTGCGAACTTTCTCGGGTATACATATAACACGCTAATGTTCAGATATAACACGCAATCATTCAGTTATAAGGGGATAAAAAATCACTCAGAAACCATAAAAAATTAATAATAAAGTTCACCATTAATTACAAAAATGGCACTGCGTGGATTCATTAAAAAACCATCTTTTAATCTCAGCCCTCCATTTTCTAATCTAATGGCTCAACATTCTTCACATTTCACACCATAAGGACATTTCACACTGGAACTCACCTCTATAAATAATATCAAAGTCGTATGTAATAATGCGGAAATCAGTACAATGTGAAATAGTAATACAAATTACATTAGCAGAAGACTCGTAAATATAACAATTATAAATAACACTTGATCACCATCAGGATCGTCGACCTTGATAACGTGAAATTGAAACATTAACTGCTAACTATAGGGATTTCTTCTTTGCACCTCGAAGCACCACCTAATGTGTCGTATGTGGACAGAATACACCAGCCAATCATGCAAGGAAAATAATCGTCGATGATGAGGCTAAAGTAGTTATGCCTATCAAAGAAACCCAACTCGGTATCCACTAGTAAAGTGGGAAGTAGGGGTCGAATCCCAAGGAAAGTCGATTAACAATTTTTATCACAATTTCGTACTAATGAGTAATCAAACAAGCAATGTTGAGATTTGGTAATATGGATGAAAGGAGTTTACTTCTTGGTTCTTAGCACATCAATCATGCAAGGAAAGTTGATCATAGAATCCTAACACCTTATATCATAAACATTCAACTGGTTTATTCTACTCTTTGTTCATGAAAAGTAACTAGTCCAACAAGTCCTAGAAATCCTTATTCAACTATAATCCTAGAACAACTAAGATTCAATAATCAAATAGCATTGAGCTCAAAGATAGGTAGGCTTGTGCAATACATTGGCGACAAGCTGACACTTAACACAAGTTTATAATCCCTACGCTAACAACAATCACAACAAGTTCATGTAGATAGCGATTGCTACGCAAGGACAAGATTATTCAACAAGAATTATCTAGTCAAGCAATATGAAACAATACCAACCAATCTAGTTCTAGATCTAGACAAATAGATATTTTCAATAGAAAATTGAGGCACAAGAGATTATAAAATAAATCAACAATTGAAGCAAGATATAAGATGTAGGAAACTCACAACAATCCAATGAAAGAAGGCTTCGAACTTTGAAGTAAACAAATGAAAACTTAGTGATTCATGAAGCTATCAACAATGGTGTTTTCTCTATTACAAAGCAAGATGATCTCTAGGAGAATAAGAAGAGTCTTTTATAATTCTCCCTAGAAAAACCAAAACCAAAATTTCAAGTCTAAATTTCAATGGCAAAAAGCAGTTACAAAACTTAGAAGTTACAAAACTCCAAGTCAAATGGCATCTTCAAAGCATTCAAGTCAAATGGCATCTTCAAAGCATCCAAGAAAGGCTGATTTCAGATAACTCCGTAGCAAAATCTCGACCACGATAGTCCAATCGCGACCGCGATTTTGCTTGCTGATGTGGAACTCTTCCAAAATCTCGAGTGCTTGAATGCTGGAAACAGGGCAAATCTCGACTGCGATTTTGTGATCTCGACCACGATTTCCCGTTCTGCAGTATTTCGCCTTTGTCTTCAACTAGCCTCGAGGCAGCTCGGCTTTGCCTCTGGGCCCTCTCCTGGTGAAGGTGTGGTACATTCTCCATCTAGCTCCATCCCGCAAGCACCAATGAAGGGTACAAACGGAATCTCCATGTCGCACCACAAGAAACGCTTTTGAGCTTCCCGCAAATCCATAATATCAACTCCAAACCGGATTTCGAGAATAACACTTACAAGCACCTAAACACCACTAATCCTATATTAATAGTCACTAGTTATCACCATATAAACATGCTCCTATCAGTCGATTAGTCTAATGAAAGACTATGCAAATGTGATTTATATGATGCTCTATGTAGTCGTATCTAGTTAACACATTGGTCCTCAAATGAAAGCCGATAGATGAGGGAAACTCCGATACTTCCATCGGTATGAAATGATATATATATATATATATATAGAGAGAGAGAGAGAGAGAGAGAAGACTCCAAATAAATTGAGTCTTATGGGAAATATTTATAACAAAGAAAACTCCAAGGAAATTGAGTCTTACGGGAATTAATTATACCAAGAGAAGAGTGCAAGGGAATTGAGTCTTATAGAACTTGTTATTTATATAATATATGTGTGTGTGAATATTTTAGATAATAACCAACAATAGTTTTATAAAACAACCTCCCATGAATATTTGGGTAACGACCAACCTCACCACATACGTGTTGTGCGAGTTCAGATTGGAAAGATGACTTACATAACCAGGAGGCCAGATAATTTTCCAAGTTGTACTAATTATCCGGAACACATAATTAGGCACACAAGTACTCTTTATCTTTCGTACTTGCAAAACGATCATTTAATGTCTCGCAATGAGAACGAAGGGAATAATCTCGATTGTTGGCACTAGCTAAGTGCACCACCAGTTATATCCGCATATAAGGGTATGGTCATGACCAAAAGATATTAGGGCACATCCATTATAAAGAAATAACTAGACCTCGCAAGGTACATAGTGTTCCTACGAATACTCATACTAACTACACATTTATATCCAAATCAATCCACAACATAGTTCATCTATCACCCTAAGATAATAGTGTATTTAAATATATAATAAGTGTAGTCACTATATGCATACAACCTAAATATGAAATTCATTTTAGTTTTATAATTAATGTTCCCAACACACAAGAGAATAACTTTATCCCAACTTAATATAACAACCGATTCACTCTTAATTAAGAAAAAAATGGAATAAATTAAATAAGCAAGAGCGAACTATGACTTGCCTTAGATCGGAAGATGTTGGTACGTATTGAACGGAGATAAGGTTCCTAGTTGACGGGATCGATTCCTGAACGAATCGATTGACGGGACGTATATGCATATGTATACATTATATTAAATTGGAATATTTGTTTATAGATTCAAACAAGTAATTAATGGAATAATACTTAAGAGTATTATCAAAAACCTGAATGTAATTCGGCATAATAGATGTTGTTGCGCAGCTGATTTCGAATTGCTTGTTCAAGGCTCAAACGGAGACGGAATCAGACATGGTTGGTATCGTTGACTTTGTATAGAAATGAACTACAAATTATAATCAATAAAATACATAAAAGATAAACTTTATCCTATGGAAAAGGTGAAAACCGTAAATACTTACTCGTCACATCGGAAACAGTTGCTGAAATGTGTAATGAATTTCAAAGAGCTCTTTCAGGGATCAAATGACAACGAAAATGGACATGGTTAGTAGTATTGGCTTTCTATCAAAACTAAATACAATTTAGAATCAATAGATGAACTATAGACTCAGTAAAAGGGAATACCATAAGCACTCACTGTTCATGCCGGAAATCAGAGGTTGTGCTGCACAATAAACTTCGAATAACTTGTTCAGGGGTCAAATGAAGACGAAAGTGGACAAGACTAATACCGTTGTATTTGTATCGAGACAAACTACAATTTAGATTTAAGAATATTAGAAAAATATTGATAAAGGCTTTAGAAACATAGAATAACAGAGCGACATCATAACATAGTATAAGAACAACTTACAATCTTCGGAGTAAAATTGATGTCATTTGGGCATGGAATTGGATGATTAAAGAGTCTAATTTAACTAATTTGAGTGTGGAATTATAATTTATGGTTAAAACAAGGAAATAGAGGCTCGAACTAGAGTAACTGGGAGGATTTTCAGATTCGGGTTTTATGAATAAACTGAGGAGCAAGCTCTTCATTTATAAAAGAACGATAAAGATGGATGATTGAATCTTAATAATGGATGACTTTAACCCTCACATGGAAAAATGAGGTGAAATTTAAGGGCTATGGAGAGGGGGAGACTTTAAAATAGTGAAGAAGAATGATGAAAATGGTTAATTATGTCACCTATGAATTTGTCTTCCTATCACAAATGATGAACTGATTGGTTTATGTACTATTTGATCAATTCTGCAGATCCTAATGATCATATCGTATGGATAGTCAATGTAGATGCAAAGCTTAAAACACTACGTGACATTGAAGAAGGTTTATTCCACATTGTTGCAATTGAAAGTTGTAAGAATATCCTTCTAGGATAATTTCAAACTTCAGTTTAGTTACAAGTCTATTCAAGATGTTTCTAAAACTTGAAAAGTACCTTGAAAAATATAATTAAGGTTTAATTCATACCTAATTAAGTATCAACTTAATATTAAGGTATAGAAAAGAGAGGGTCATTACACAAGTAAATATTGGATTTTTATGATTCTAATTGTGATTTGATATTGGTCCTCTTTACTAATTCATTTACATACCCATCATGGTTTGATCATCGTATTCTTTGTCGCCTATCTATATCTGTTTCTATGTTGCCTATTTGAAAGACACATTCAAATTCCACATTCGCTAACCAGAACCGTGTAGAACAGGTTTGTTAACAAGAATAGGCATAGTTAAGACGAGCCATAACACGAGCGCCTATAAATCTTAATCATTGAGATGATATGACACACCAGCGTCTACAAATCCGTCGCGATTCCATCGCGAGTCCGTCGGGAAATGCTTGATTTTGGGTAGACAAGCATTGCCTATGATGAGTTTATTTCTTTTTTTCTATTCTCTAGTGTTCTAACCAATGTTTTCAAGTGTATTTTCGTCACTTTTCAGATTTATTTAAAAAACTGGATCATAATCCCAAATTCTCTAAATAATTTCATTTTATTGTATAAGTTCCAAGCCTAAGATTCAGGTTACCGAAACATGCATAATAATACCAAGTACAATGAGATTCAATAAGTTCAAGCTATTTAACTCTCAATAGAAAACTAAAAAGAGATTTTCAAATTTTACAATTTAACCCATCTTTTATTGTGGGGACAGATACAACAATATATTGAGCAACAAGTTATATGAATCCTTCTTTAACACCATTGTCAAATAGCTGAAGCAAAGTGTTATAGTACCCATCAACATTCAAAAGCCCAACTTGTGCAGTAGAATTTTATTTACAGACTTAATCAAACCTATCATCAATATTTATCTGATTCAAGAAATTTAGTGAAACAAATTAAACATACCTCTCTTTGTTCGGGCAGTGAAGAAGCAACATGGCACAGTGGTGGAAAGGGAGGCGTCGATGCCGGAGAACAACAAGGATCAGCGTCACTTTTGAAAGTAGAGGTGGCCGGAAGTGATGGAAGACGCCAGAGAAGAACATGGAGGCGTCGATGGTGGATGAACACGCCAGAGAGGAAGGAGGAGGAGGTCGGTGGTGGTGGAAGACGCCGGAGGAGTCAAGGGACGCCGAACAAGGACGTCGGAGAAGAACAGGGACGTCATAGAAGAAGAAGAAGAGGTGGCCGGCGACGTCAAGGCTCGTCGGATAGGGAAATAATGGAGGACAAGGGACGTGGTGAATGGTTGAGCGAGACCCCGGAGTTTGGTGCCGAAATATTGGAGGAAAATTGGGGGAGGTGGCAGAGAAAATAAAAATCGGGGTTAGTGTTTTGGGAGGAAAACTTGATTTCAAGGGGACGAAAAGTTTAGCGACGGACTTCCGTCCGTCGTTAAGTGAAGGATATGGACATTCGCCGCTAATCTGTCGATGGATGGTGCTTGATTAGCGACTGACAAAGACAATTCTGTCGCTAATCAAGCAGAATCTCTCTAATTTAGCGATGGATTTACTAATCCGTCGCTAAATCTAATTAAATTTTATGGCGTCTAAAGTCCTGTGTAGATAGCGACGGATTATCCATCGCTAATCCGGCGGGACATTACCTGCTATATTTTGCACAATTGTTGGCGACGGGTACTCAATTTGTCGCCAAAACCGTTGCTAAATCTGTTATTTGCGATGGAAAATAGACCCGTTGCGAAATTCCGTCGCCAAAAACAGTGTTTTCTAGTAGTTAGGCTCTAGTTTTTTTTCCATGAAGCTTCCCAAACAGGCATCAAAAGTATTGATTCTAACTTTGTTTGATTTTTTTGAGTTTATGCATGTGATCCTCGTTTAGATGTTAGGAAACCATTTCTTGACATTCCGCTTTACTCATCTAAAATGGTATCAGTTGCCTCTTGCATAAATCGATTGGATGAAACATGATGCATATTCATGATTATTTGAATTAATTCAATAGAGATGGTTGATTGTTCACATAGAATATTTTGCATAATCAAAACGATAAATTTTGATTTTAATAACCCTTCATTTGTGTAAGTACGAATTGAAGTGCTGATATTTTGAAAATTGTGCAATATATTTCTTTAGAATCAATTAATATAGTTAATCTATGCATTTTTTATAGATTATAAACATAAATGTCAAAATTTATTTTTCCATGTCAAATCAGTGATCAAAAGCCTAAAATTTTATTAAAATTTACAACATGTTTTTAAAGTGGAAGAAACGTCGTTGTTAATGTAATTATGATAATGGTTAGGTTTGTTCAACGACGACATATTCGTATTATAAGGATTTGAATGGGCAAACAAAGCCCGTTTTAAATGAATATTATATGCCCGGACTTGTATCAAGATGCTCTAAATGATTCTAAAAGAAATTTCAGAAAAGAAAAACAATCTGGGTTGCTTGCTAAAACTTGGCGAGTGACCACTAGTTCTTGACTAGTGGTTGCCAAGCGCCGGGTGGATGCACCGAGAACTAGGTTAGATAATAAAATAATTTTGAGAAATGATAGATTTACTTAATAATTACTCTAAAAAGGATATTATTTACCTTAACAGGATACGATATTTGGTATTCTATCTTTCTAAATTGGATTTAATAGAAACATAAGATATTTGATATTTTATTTGGTAAATAATGATTATGAAAAATTAATATTTAACATTAGATAATAATTCTATTCAAAGTCTTATTGAATTGAATCTAGCGTATATCCCGTGCCATGCACATAAATATTTTAATATATAAAATATAAATAATATTTTGTATAAGAGAGTTTATCATAGATGTGATATTTGATTAAGTTGTGAGATTTGATGAGATGATAAATAATTATGGAAATATTCATTATATATTAAAATATATGTCTATATATGTTTGATATAGTTATTAATTGAAAGTAATCTAAATTTATAAAAGAATTTTTAACATTTCAATTGTTAAGTTATTTTTTAGAAGAATTATTTAAATTTAATAATTAAACAAATTAATATAAAAATATCTTCGAAATGTATTCCTATAAATGTGAGAGTTTATGTATAAATACCACCCTAATAAGAGATTCTAGGAATAATATATGTTCTTAAATAAAAATTGGTTAAGAATAAGATCTAATTAATAAAAGAAATATATAAAATTGTAGCGTTAATATATATGTGCTGAAAAAAAGAAGGAAACTTAAAATTAATAAAAAGGAGAGATAATAGTATGCCAAATAGTGGATGGACACATAATCAACTATATGACCAAAACTTTTGAGGAGACTTTAAATAATTTTATTTTAATATATAGTATATACAAATCATTTTGACATTATCTAATATAAAAAGAGTATATTAATATAAAATATTTTATTTTGCTAAAAGTATTTTTGAAGAAGGTGTCACAAAAATAGATCTAATAATAGATTCAATGAGAAAATTATGACTAATAAATAATTGGCTAAAATTCAGAAGAAATTGATAAACTTTAATATATATAGGCTGTATTGATTTTATTAGATTTTATTTATCTCATAAATAAATATCACTATAAGACTTGATAAAAAATAATATATATAGGTGATGAAAAAATAATATTAAAATAGAAAATAGTATATAGATGATGAAAAAATAATATATGTTTTTAAATAGAAAATCAGTTAAGAATAAGACTTGATAAGATTTAATTAGTAAAAAAATAATATATCTAATGTTAATACATTAAGATTAAGATTAAGAAGATTAAGATAGTGCATGTTGATAAAGTTTTTTATTAACACTTTTCTGTTTTTTTTTAAATTAGAAGATGTTCTTTTGATTTTTTTAGTATTGTACTATCATAAGATAAAAGAGATTCTAGGAGATGTTGTATTATAATAAAATAAAATAAAAATAAGAAATTTTTTTTTATAAATGATATGATATGTATTTTGTTATAAAATAATGTAAAATACCTATAAATTTTATGTATAGATTATATGTATTTTTAAATAAAATGATATAAAATAGTGCATATTGATAAAGTTTTGAATAACAACGTTTTTCTTAGTTAGAAGATGATATTTTGAATTTTTTATATTGTATTATCATAAGATAAAAGAGATTCTAGGAGATAATTTTAGGATACACTAAAATAAAAATAATGTAAAATTCATTTATAAATTATATGATTATACATGAGACATATTTTTATAATAAAATAACATAAAATAGTGCATATGATACAATTTCCACTTACACTTTTCTACTCTTTTTTTAATTACAAGATAACTTTTATTTGTTTTGTATTGTACTATTATAAGAGAAGAGAAAGTTTAGTAGATGTAGTTTTGAAATAAATTAAAATAAAATAAAATCTTAAAAAATATTATTATATTGTACTGTCATATGATAAAGTGGATTCTAGAAGATATAATTTTACAATAAAAAATCTTCTATAAATTATATGATATATACATGAGATGTATTTTTGTAATAAAATAATACAAATAGTGGAAATTGATATAATTTTCATTAACACTTTTCTATTTTTTAATTAAAAGATGATCTTTTAATTACTTTATATTGTATTATCATAAGATAATAGAGATTTAGGAGATGTAGTTTTAAAATAAACTAAACTAAAATAGAATTTTATAAAAAATAATATTATATTATTATAAGATAAGAGAGATTTTGAAAGATATAATTTGATATTATATTGTATTATCATAAGATAAGAGGGATTATAGGAGATATGATTTTATAATAAACTAAAATAAAATATTCTCAACTTTTACACGGTGTCTCATGCCATGCATAGAAAATAATATTTATATATTAAAATAATATTTTATAAATTCTTCGACACTTTTTTATAATAAATATTTTAATATTATGTACATGATATATAAAATAATATTTATAAATCATGTATATAATTGACAAATTATTTATTTACAAATCAATATTATTTTAATACATTAAATAATTCTTATTAATATGTTAAATAAAATTATTTATGTTTATAATTTTAGTGTATATCATATATAATTTATATATTTTATTTATATCACCTATAATAGGAGATATAAAATCATTTTCTATTCTAGTGTATTATAGAATGGTGCATACTTGTTGATGATAGTTAAAATTATTTATTTTTATTTATTATAAAATATCTTATATAATTTATTATAAAATATAATTTATTATTTATTTATTTTACTATAAAAAATCAAAACTATATGTCCTATTATTATAAAAAATAATATTATAAAATAATATTATTTTTATAATATTATTTTATAGAATTATTTATTAAAAAAAATTCTTCTACAATTGGATATATATAATTTATATATTAAAATAATATTTTATAAAATATATAAATAAAATAAATAAAATAAATAAAATAAAATAAATAAGAGATATGATTTTTTAAACATACTCTAGATTCTATAAAATCTCTTCTTTAAATAGAAAATCGATTAAGAATAAGATTTGATAAGTATATAAATAATATATCCAATTATAGATTTAATATATATAAATGATAAAAAGAAATAACTAAAAGGCATTTTTGCACAAAGTAGATGGCGCCAATTTTTGCAGGATTAGGATTTTCAAGCTGCAAAAGGAAGAGAAGAAGGAGAATGGAAGAGAAGGATTGTCGTGCCCGATTTTTAACTGTTCACCATATGTTTTTTACTTTTGTTAAGTTGTAACAATTTAATGCAAAAACAATATCAAAATATCATGTTAAATTCAAAATATCAAGAGAAATGAGATGGAGGTAGGAAATGTGTGGTTTTGTAATTTTAGGATCTGTTAGGGGTATAGTTGATTTTTCGCGAAAATGGATGGAAAACCTAACGAATGTTGGGGTGAGGTGGCTTCTAGTAAGAAAAAGTTGAAATCTGGGTGGTTCAGAATAATTATCGATATAGAAGGTAGTTCCTCGCAAATTCGGCCATAAGGGGTGGTTTCGTGCAAAAACGCCTAACTAAAATATTAATAAAGAGGAGAGAGAATTATGTGACAAATAGGAGATTGCCACATAAGTAATGATGGGGTCTAAGCTCTTGAAAGGCTTGAAATAGTTTTGCTTTAATATATATTAAGATAATAAAAAAAGTGTCTTAATTCTAAAATATGATTAATTATTTAAGGTTTTCATTGGGATAAATAACATCTCTCACTATAATCATATTCTATATATTATTATTGCATGCATATTTAATATTAGCATATTTTATAAGAAGCCACCCGTTATTTGATAAAATTTACACCCAAATTGTATTATCCCTTTAACAATTAAACACCCAATTTACCCCTCCTTTAACTTAAACCGTGAAAAAATGTGAAAAGACGATTTTACCTTCGAAAATTTTAAAAATTTAGGGTTACATTTCTAAAGTGATATTTTTTGTTTTAACAAGCAACCCAAAGGAAGACCTAACAAGGAGTTCCTAAATCATCATAGCGGATGATCTTTACAAACTCCTTAAACCCTTAAGGGGTCAATGAGAGGAGTCGGGAGGTGAGGTGAAATAGTTCCACAACTAAGTAGGTCTATAACTACTTCAATGTCCTCTTCGTTCCAGTGGTTTTTGGCAATGAAGTCCGCTACAGCGTTGGCTTCTCTATGAGTGAGGGAACTCTTGTACTCCAAAAATTCTTGAGATAGTCTTTAGTGTCCTTGATTATGTTGGCTATTTCCCAAGGGACCTTCCAAGTATTTCTAATTGCTTGAATGACTGAGGTGTTGTCACCTTCCAAAACAATCTTCTGTACTCCCAAGGCAAAGGCAGCCCCTTACTCCCTCAAGAGCAGCAAGGGCTTCTGCTTGGAGAGAAGACGAAACATGAATATTATTATGATGGGCTAAAATGTTTTTTCCTTGATGGTTTTTGATAACAAATCCAATAGAACCTCCAGCAGGGCCAAAAGCTCCGTCGAAGTTGATCTTATTCCAATTATCAGCTGGAGGGGACCAGCCTTTACCGCAGACCGACTCCAAACGGGGGATGAGGATATCATTATTACGCATACTCTTCCTATTTTTACCTTTATTTTGGTTCTTAGGGGTCCACATCTTTTCCTGTGCTAGAGCCTTGGCAATTGTTTTTTCATGCGTAATTGGGAGCCTAATTTCTTCCTTTCGGAACAGAAGGTTATTACGGCAGAACCAAATATTCCACCACAAAAAGAGCGCAAGTTTGATATTTTTATTAGAAGTTTGGAAAATGTAAAAAGCTTGGAGAAAGTCATTCTCTGTAGGGAAGAAGTATGAGATACCTAGTTGTCTTGCTAATATATCAAATGTAGTGATAGTAAAGTTACATTGGAAGAAAATATGGGTGATGTTTTCGTTAGTTGCATTACACAGCGGACAATTGTCGGGGACTTTATGAAAAAAACGGTTAAGTCGTTCCGTGGTTGGGAGATTATCCGAACAAGCTTTCCAGAGGAATAGTTTTACCTTAGGTGGGACGTCAAAATTCCACTTGTTGTAATCAAAGTTTGATTGAGCACGGGCTCGGACAGAGTTAAAAGCAGTTTTCGCAAAGAAATTTCCTGACTGATTGGGAAACCAGATGACCGAGTCAGGGACCTGGGTGGAGGGAATGTAGATTTTTTGAATAGAATTCACCACATGTTCAGGGAGGAGTTGTCTAAGGGAGGAAGTGTCCCATTGTCTAGAGCTATTAATAAAATCAGCTACGTTGATATCGGATAGTTCAGGGGAGAAGTATTCCTTTATGCAAGTATGGGGGATCCAATGATCATTCCAAAAGGAAATACTCTCTCCATTTCCTACGGACCAGAGGATGTTTGAGAAAAATTCAGCTTTAATAGTAAGGAGTCTATTGAATTGCCAAGAGAATTTGTGAGATTTCTGAATATCCTCAAGTCGATTATTTTTAATGTATTTTTCATAAATAATAGTGCACCATAGAGAATTCAGGGATGGAAAGGAGGCGCCATAACAGTTTCATTTGCAAAGCTTTGTTATGTTCAAAGGATAACCTAATGTCCAGACCACCTTCACTTTTTGGTTTGCAAATCTTATCCCAGGAGACAATCGGGTGAAAGTTCCTGTTATAATTGTTCCAAAAAAATCTTTTATGGATCTCATCCAGCTCCTCACAAAGGCCTTTATGAAGAAGGAAGCATTGCATCACATGATTCATCTTAGTAGATAAATTTGATTTGATCAGAACCGCCCTTCCTGCTTGCGAGAGCGAGTTTGCCTTCCACCAGGATAGTTGTTTTGTTAAAGAATTTTTGTACGACTCAAAAGTTTGTTTATTGATTCTACCGTTAACTATAGGGATTCCTAGATATTTTTCCAGTTTTGTGGTAATGGGAATGTTTAAAATGCTGGCCAGGTTTTCAGCACTTTGTTTGGAAACGTTCTTCGAAAATTTGATAGAGCTTTTACTGTAATTAATGTTGAGTCCACTGACAGAGGAAAAATTCTGAAGGAATGAATTTATATAATTTAGGTTTGAAGCATTTGCATCAGCGAAAATAATTGTGTCGTCAGCAAAGCTTAGGAAAGGTACGACATTCCCATTTCTGGAGAGCTTGATACCAACCCTCCTGTCTGAATTTAATGCTTCTTTCTGTAACGTTCTTGCAAAATACTCCATTGCTAAGATGAAAAGGAATGGAGCAATCGGGTCACCTTGTCTAATTCCACAAGATGGGGAAAATTCTGGTCCTGGTTGGTTGTTAGTAAGGATTGACAGTTTGGAATTTGTGATAAGTTATTGAATCAAGGTTATCCATTCATGGGAGAATCCAAAAGCACGGAGAACTGTGAAAAGGAAATTCCAGTTTAGTTTATCGTAGGCCTTTTCGAGATCAATTTTAATAGCCATCCATTTTATAGATTTTGAGTTGTTATTATGGATTGAATGGAAAATTTCATGCGTTGCAAGGATGTTATCATGGATGAGTCTTCCTTCCACAAATACACTTTGAAATTTCGAAATGAGTTTTGGCATGAGAAGTTTAAGTCTATTGAGCAAAAGTTTCGATAGGATTTTATAGGAAGAGTTACACAAGCTAATAGGGCGAAAGTGATTTATGCTTATTGGATTATCTTTTTTTGGAACTAAAGTTATAAAAGCATGATTCCAGTGAGAAAGAAGTCTTTTCGAGTGGAAAAAAGCTTTGACAGCCTCAAACAATGAGGGCCTAATGATGGTCCAAATTTTTTTGTAAAAGTCAACCGGGAACCCATTAGGGCATGGGGTTTTGTCTGGTAGTTGCTCAAAAACTGCATTTTTAAGTTCTTCTAAGGTGGGAGGCCTCAGAAGGAGTGCATTTTCAGAATCCGAGATGAGAGTTGGGACTATAGATAGGTCTTGGGCTGAGGAAAAGACAATGCCTGTGTTAGAGAAACGTTTCATCATTTCCTTTGTAATTTGTGTCGAGATCTCTTCTTGTGAAGAAATAAGCAAACCGTAAGACATTTCGAATCTTAGGATGGCTTGTCGAAAAGATCGAATTTTTGCAACAACGTGAAAGCAGCCAGTATTATTGTCCGCCTGATTTACATAATTTATCTTTGCTTTGTTCTTCAAGAATTTTGTCTGAAAGGAAAGTAGACGATTAAATTTCCTAGTGTGATTTTCAATTAAGATTTTGGTACGATCATTGTAGGGATTATTAAGGAGGTTTTGATATAATTTTTCTAGCCGATCTTCCGTTTTTTTAACTGTTCGAAGTTGTTCTTAGTGTTTTTCCTGGCTCATTCCTTGGAATAAATCTTGAGTTTGAGTTTATTAGAGAATTTTAACATATAAGATCCAGAAATTTTATATCTCCAAACTTTAGAGACAAGGTTCTGGAATGACCTAAAATCGGCCCATGCAGACTCATAGCGGAAGGGGAGCTTGATTGAGTTGCTGGATTTTCCTATAGTTGTTGAAATAAGACAGTGATCTGAGGACGTAAATGGGTAGTGTTTTGTAATTGCATTAGCATGTATGTTGTGTAATGAGAAATGGATCAGCACACGGTCCAATCGCTCTAAAATATTATTGTTAAAATCATTACTTTTTTGCTAGGTAAAAGGGAACCCAGAAAACTTAGAGTCAATAAGCCCTAAATTGTTAATAATGTTGTTTAATCGGTGAAATCTGCTCGGTGACGGCAGCAAGCCACCAAGCTTGTCTGATGGGGTCATAATGTCATTAAAATCACTAATGAGAATACAAGGGAGATTAATATTATTGATATTAAACTCAATGTTTTCCCAAAAGGCATCCTTCTGGACTTCCCTCGAGGGCGCATATAGGAAAACAAGGAGGATTCAGTTTTCTTCATATTGGATTTCTGTGTAGATGACGTTTTGATTAACTAGGATTAATTTAAGAGTTTTCGTGTTGAAGTTGTTTTTATGTAATACCCATAGGCCGCCACGGGTGGCTACCGACGGACACCAATATATAGAGTCAAAGCCCATTCTTTTTAAATCTGATTGAGAGGGCTTACTTTCAACCTTTGTCTCAGCAATACATAAAATATCAAAACGATTAGTTTTTTGGATAAAATTTATTTCTGTTATGAAATTTTCTCTACGAGAACTACGAGAGTTCCAAAAGGCTATATTGTGTCAAGTGTAGTGTCATGTAGCTTGATAAACAAGCAAATTTTCATACTCTGTGGGGCAGAACAGCCACCACAACAATTAATACAAAAAAATAAGTGTTTGCCTTTTTGGTATATATACATCAAAGCCGCCCATTCTCATCATATTTGTTTTCCTCTTCCTCCTTGCTGCAATCCATATACAGTAGACAGAGAAGTTCTGATCCCTCCTCCTGAAGAGTTGTTAACGTCTCTCGTTCTTGCCAAGTGCATGCGGTGAAAATTTTGCTCCAGAAACATGTCGTTTTTTTCCCTCTGTTGAAGTCCAAGATCCTCGTAGAGTCAACACGTCTCGACGAGAGGCTTAGATTCACTCTTGTCTTCCTTAGTTGAGGGTAAAGGCAGTTTAAGCTTCCAGAGTCCAAGGTTCTCGTCAATCGTTTCTGAGTTGATACCTTCAATTACCTGCAAAAGGCCCAGAACCGGAGGTGGGGGTCTCCGGGACGGGCTCTCCGACGCTCAAGTCAGTAATGTATTCAAATGTGATATATATGTGACAAATGATTATTAAGATTATGAAAATCTATGTTTCACGCATCGGATGACTCCCCCTTTGGAGGGGATGAATGCGTCCCTCCCGGATATTTTACCCGCTAATAAATACCGTAAATACGATACGAGCGGTGTGAATACGTCAACGTTTGTCCATGGCTAATCCATTAATACGCTCGGATGGAGCCTTAATATATAATAATGCTGATTAAAATAGTTAGGATGGACTTACCTGCTCATGTCCGTTATTTCATCACGCCGGGATCAAATTGGAATCAAGTCCAAACAAGGGAACTCAACCATGTGCTATGCTGCTGCTCGACGAGAAGGGTTAGACAAGGGAGAGACTCAGCCCAATTGGGAATCAGGCCCAAATTGGTGATCCGCCCAAACAATGGAGCTCGTCCACCGTACTATGTTGTTGGGCCCTAGTTTGTGAAAGTCGCCCAAATTGGAGTAAAAACACTCCCGCTTGATGAAGTGTTAGGCCCAAGATGAGAGATCCAAGTTCCCACATCGTCTTCTTCTTTACCGAGAGGGAAAAGGGCACGCCTCGACCTTCACGGACATCGGCGGCTGAGGAGACTCGACGGGCCCGACCAAGAGAAGCCTGAGGGACTCGAGAAGAGAGAGAGAGCTCGGGTGGCGAAGCTCGAGCTATGCAGTGATGACTCCGGTGAAGCTCGTGGGGCCAGTTTACGATCGGCGAGTCTCGAGGCGGTCCGACGAGCATCTATCCCCTGTAACTGCGGCGGTACTCGAGGTGGTGCGGTCGAGTGGCTTGACTGATGAGACGCGAGGGTCGAGGAGACGAGCCCCTGTTTCCGGCGAGGTCGGGAAGTTTAGTTGACGAGGTCTGATGGGCACCTATCCCCTGTTTCCGGCGAGGTCGAGGTGGTACGGTCGAGAGGCTCGTTCCTGCTTACAGCAAGGTTCGGGTTATGTGATCGACGAGACTTGTTCTGCTTCCAGCGAGGTCGAGGAGGAAGGAGGATCGAGCGGAGTGAACTCCGGCGGGAACTTCGACGAGGCTCCGGTAAGGTTCAAGATGGACGAGGAGAAAGACTAGCGGGGCTCGATTGGACTGTGCTCCGGTGGGAACTTCGACGAGGTTCCGGTAAGGCTCGAGATGGACGAGGGGGAAGGCTAACGATGTTCGATCGGTGCTCGACCGTAGTGATAACGAAGCATAACATGCTGCTCCGATGACGAGTGGAAAACAGGGCAATTAGGGACAACCATCTATAGGCTGAGGTGAATTGCCCTCCGTCCCTTTTTCCCTCTGTTTGCCTTAATAACCAATCTCTATATATACTAATCTTAAGACCTAGAGGGATTTGGGCTTTATAGTAACTTGGGCTTGTACCACTATTCCGGTCCAACACCCTCCTTCCCCCTAAGCCCAAAGTTATACAGTTCAATCCTATCCAAGTTTAGTTCTCCCATCCTTGAAAGCCTAAAATCTGTAATCCACCAAAAACAACCCCCACCATTGTTGGAATTCTCTGTGTGCAAGTGATCGATTGGTGATGATAAGTTGGATATCGATTTGGATCGTGCTAGGTGCACTTTCCTAAAGTAGTAATTTGACCCTATTATAATGCCTAAGGGTTGCACGAATTCCACTTCGGGATAAGACAAACGACCCTCTTGGTTCTATGCAACAATCCAAGAGATACAAATAGAGTTTGTTGTGCTTTGTTCGAAGTGTTTACACAAAAAATCCTTTTCAATCACATAATCAAGTGATCTTTTTTGTTCATTTCATCTCTCTCCAAATCCCACAAGAAGCCCCTTAAATAGGACTAGATTGTAGCGGTTAAAAGAAGTTACAACCACCACTTGGAGAGGAAACCGTCAAAAGAAAACGGTTACAAAATAACCGCTTTAGTAACTACTTAAAAGAGCAGTTATGGCAGTTACTAATCCGGATCCAGCTAGGTCCGGGAAATAATTCCCCTACTAGTTTAAGACCTGTGACATGCACGAAAGTTAAATTTTAAAACATAGTTATTGTCATTACATAAATCCAAATGATATTAATTTTATAAGATATAAAACAAATTTATAAAAAGTGACAAAGGAACGCGAGATTTGTTAACCCAGCTCACCGTAAACGGCTATGTCTGAGGATTCCAATCCAGGATCTCTAGTATAATTATATTAGTTCAAGTTTTGAAAAACCTCTTTGTATACAACATTCAATGTTGTAGTTTGAGGTTGACCGTTTTTGTCACATATAAGAACTTTCATACCCGAGGTAGGAACAAACCGACTCGAGAATGTATATATAATAAATGTGTAGAGTAAATTTTTTAAAAAAGAAGTCATGTTACCTTTGTTATCTTTTTTACTTCCTCTATTGTTTTCAACAAACTAATATCAAAACAATCGGTTAAAGTAGAATTAGATGTCTTGGGAAGCTGAGCTAACTTAAGATCAGCTGTTATTGGATTCAACCCTATAAAACAACAATTAAAAATTTTAAAAAAAATATTACGGAATAAGGCATGTTGCAAATAATAATAATAATAATAATAATAATAATAATAATAATAATAATAATAATAATAATAATAATAATAATAATATTTTTTTATAATTAATACAACTAAACCTATTCTTGAACTCAAGTAGTTAAGGTATAGTATGGTCTTCTATATAAACTCTTGTACCCCCAAAAGCATTGGCCAATTTGATTTCAACTCTAATTAAATTTAAAGGACATTTATCAACAATAATATTAATAGCTATACATGTATTATATTTTATCTTCCAACATAATGTCAAATCTTTTATACCTTTAAAATTCTGTATTTTGGCAAATTGTATGATAACTATAATAGGGTCGTTCACTGAAGAGTGAACATAATCTTTAAACTGTTCAGCATAACCACCCCATAGAGAGCATTTGATAACATCATTCCCGCATTTTTAAAGATGGATCATCGTTATAATCAATACTAAATTGAAAAAAATATCAGCAATAAAAAATCAGCAATAATAAGTTAAAATGAAATTGCAATTTTAGCAATGTACAATTACTAACGTGCAGTCAGTACAGAATTCTATGTGCAGTCAATACAAAATTTTAATTCATATATTATCCATTTTTCTAAAAAGTGAACTAAATAGGAGGGTGACAATTGGAGGACTTAACCTCAGCTTTAGTAATTAAGTATTGATAAGTGATTTAGTTCATTTATTGTTGTTAATTCTTTTACAATTAGCAATAATAACTAACGTGCAATAAGTTTAAAATTGCAATTTTAGTAATTGTAGTGAGTGCACGTTAGTAAATGTTCTGCATACAATTACTAAATCATCGTAGTTTAATTCTTTTTAAGAATAGAAAATCAAAGTTAAATGTGTATAATAAAGAATTTCATATTCAGTTTATAAAAATATATTCTATATTAAATTAAGATTATAACAAAATTAAGATAAAAGAACATAGAACAAATCAAACGTAAAATCATTCTTACATTAAGTTCCTGAGGTTGATGTATATCATCCGATAAACTTTGTTGATTTCACCTCTAACTTTGGTTTCCACAATTTCTCCAATGGCATTCATATGTCCTATGACATCTACACATACAAATACAAAAAAGAGTGTTATTGATAGTAATTCGATCAAATAATTGTTAGAACAAAAGTTAAAAATGTATAATCAATAAATACTTACCAATCAAATAGTTACCATCTAGTTCATTATTGATGACACTATTGAAATCAACAAAATCAAAAGAATTGTGTGGAATCGGTGTTCCATCAATTTTTCAACCTTTGTATTCTTGAAGAACAAAAGTTTATGACCTCGTTTCGAGCAGGTATATAGGGTAACCGTTGCAAAGTTTAACCCGAAATCCCGTATGGTGTATATTTTATCTTCCACCATACTCTCAAACTTATTCATCCACGACTTGTTTATCCAAGCTTGATTTTCTTTCCCTACATCATGAAAATATTATGTAAAATTATACATAATTTATGATTAAGTTTGTTTTTATTAATGAAAAAATTATACTTTACCTCTTCATCAATGAAAATCAATTCATTGGACTTAATCTCATCTTCATACATAACAGTCCATTGACGTAGAAGTCTAGCGTAAATTGTCATCTTCACATTTCTTTGTGACGTAAGGTATGTGAAAGCATGTATATTTGCCATATCATGCAGTTTAAATAACATATATTAGAAATTTTAGAGAAAATATATTGAATTGAATGCATATAATTTGTGTAAACCAATAGATGTATAAGTGTTAACCTCACCTCTGAAGTAGTGCGCAACCCTTGAAGAATAGATACGTAATTTTTTGGGGTGAGTATGTTTGTGTGAATGATTATAAATTTCTGATCTATAGATTTATAGATATAAAATCTGTTATTTAGATTACTGATTTGTCGATTTCTGATTTGTAGCTTTCTGATCTTAACAAATAAAAGATACATAATCTTAGTTGTGCATTGACTCTATCTTAGATTTGTTTGTTAGGATTTGGGTCATTTAATTAGACTTTAAATTTTTAATGATTTATGATACTGAATGATAGAATTTATATGAGACTTTAATATCTGATCTTAACAAACCTCAGCTGATGTGGACCAAGGAAGAATCTTCCTAAAACTTTATTTAATGACTATTATGTGGATTATAGGAGGTCTTAACAACGTATCTTTAACAAATTAATGCTGTTTGATCAAGTGGAAATGATATTGCAGAATATTTTACGTAACTGATGTGGACCAATCTACAAATAGACTCTAATTTTTATTGTATTATTGTTTGAAATGAAGGCCATTTGGTGGTGAACCTAGATTATAGGAACAATAAGTGAACTAAATCATCGTATAAGAATTAAACTTATTGTTGCTAATTTTTTACGTGATTTAGTAATTGTATGCAGAATTCGACGATGATTTTCTATTCCTAATAATTACAGATAAGAAGAATTTTAACAACAATAAAAAAATTATGCTTCTGATCAAGTGAATGATATGAAGAACATTTTATCCGCATGCAACAAATTTTAGATTATCATGCATACAAGGAATGAAACGCAGGCAACAGTTTATCAAGTGAATTAAATGCATCCAACAGATCAAAGCTGGAGTCAAAAGCATGCCTATTTTGATCAAGTGAATGATATGATTTATGCTTTTGTAAACAGATTTAAGATTTTTATATTTTTTATCTGAGTTTGATTTGGGTGGGATCCTACGTAAACAACATATCCGTATTGGGTGGGAATTATATAAGTAAAACATTTATCATAAATTAATAATTCATTGTCATCCTTAATTAATAATGATGTGGCAAGTTAAAAATAAATTATTTCAATTTTTATTTTAAATTTATTGGTGAGGTGGACCAATAGGAGGGTGACAATTGGAGGACTAAACCTCAGCTTTAGTAATTAAGTATTGATCAGATTCCCTTGGTAGTTTTATATCTTGGAATCAGCATCTCAGGGGTATATTCCGTTTTCTAGATTCTCTTGCAATTTATATCATGGTTAAAAGAGATAAATTTTTATCACTTTCATAACCAAATTGCAAGCTCATATGTTTAACTTACATATATTAG
This sequence comes from Phyllobates terribilis, assembly GCF_046119375.1. Taxonomy (NCBI): domain Eukaryota; kingdom Metazoa; phylum Chordata; class Amphibia; order Anura; family Dendrobatidae; genus Phyllobates; species Phyllobates terribilis. Next base: position 44,682 of record NW_027366186.1, read on the forward strand.
AATTATTTAAACTTAACATATTCTTTGACAATGAAATCTTTCTCATTAAATAAAGACGAAACTGTTTATATGGGCGTGTACTCCACACCTCCAAACTCATATTATAACAATTTGAATTTATTAACATCTTTGTTTAAATCCCGATCACACTTAAATGTAATGATTCACTTAAATCACTAACAACCATGTCCTTTAATATTTGTAAATTTCATCGAGAATTCAAAAACCCCTTTTCAAAAAGCCTAAGAAATCTGAACAAATGGAGCAATTGGAAACTGAACTTCAAGTTCGACCCCGTGGTGTTGCTCCGATCTCTAGGGTGGAAACACATCGGTGACCAACTCCACATCCTACCAAAAAACATGGATTTTAACAACGACAATATTGATTTTGACGAGCTCTCTAATACTGTAAGGGGAAGAGATGGCGGACATGAACTCTAAAGGAAACAACATATTTATTTTGTTGAGTTTGATGTGTTTGGATCATTTAGTTGTAAGCATCTCAGGCGAGCGACCAGTCCTTCTAATTATTCTAATTCTTCACTATAAGGATCTTAGAATAATACCCTTTATTGATATCTTATTGATATCTTGTATGTTATAAACAGAGAGCTCGGATTACAACCAGAATCACTCCTCTCATACCCAACCCTTAGAAAAGTATAGTTCTCTCTTTTCCTAAACCTATGAATATCCCAACGTCAATACTCACGAACTTCTAATCAACAATTACTATATATATTCAATCGGCAATGTTAAAACCCTAAAAGCCAAATCATATATTTTATTTACTTAAGTTAAAAATATATCGCAAGATATTATACTAATATAGGTAATTAGAATCTTCATTCATTAAACCTGGACGCTCTTGTGCCAATCAAACTTGTTGATGATGTTCATTATCTTCTTAACAAAGATAATATCTTCTCATAATTCCTTTTTCAAGATTTGTCCAACCGTTTTGACCGGCTCTTTGAAGATTCTCTAACCCGACTCTCTTCCAAGATCCTTTTAACCGACTCTCTTTCTTCGAGTAATTCCTGGAACTCGTTCCTCATTCCAGTCTTTCCTTGCTTCAGTCTTTTCTCTGATATACTTTCTTGACACAATATCCTTCCATGTATAGAAACTTTCCATATAAGAAAACTTTCCTCAAATAGAAACTCTGACCAATCTGTAACACTTTAGTCAGGAAAACTTCTTAGATGAATGTTTACCACCAATGTAATAACCCCTAATTTTATGCCCGATTCTTGCCATTCGTTTGGCCAATTTTGGGGTCGAAACTTTCTTAAGGGGGTAGTATTGTAATAACCCTCTATTTCCGAAGGTTATTTAAGTACTTCGATATTCACTTGATTTTATGAATGTTATCGTTTACTTAATTGAGCAGATTAAGCATAGACGAATAAATTATTATTTAATTCGTTAGACTCTAGTCGTTAGGATAAATAAATACGCTTGAAGTATTTATTATACTTTTCAGAAAATTAATTTTTCGTTTGTAATTTCGAAAGGTATGTACGAGGTTCATAATTTTCTAAAATTAGTAGAAACTTTGTGAAGAAGCCGATATAAGTAATTTATTACTTATATTATTCTCTATATGGTTTCCATAACCAAAATTAGGGTAGATCTATTTATATTATATGGTTTCCATAAATGAAATTAGTGTAGATCTGCTTATATTATTTGATTTCAATAATTGAAATTATGGTAGATTTACATAACCCTAACATTATATAAACTCATCTCCGTTCCAAAACTCTCAATTCCACTTATTCCTCTTTGTCGTACAAAAAACAGAACGTTGTGCGTTCTTCTTCATCATTGGTTTCGTCTTCCTCCGATTGCCAATCGAAACCTACCTTCAAATCTGACAGAGTTATTCCCTTTTACCCGCTAGACTTCCGGCAAAGCCTCGCACCACCGTGCCGACCTCCTTCCTCTCTTCCCGGTCAAGCCTCTTTTTTCCTTATTTCCCTATTTTCTCCTGTATTCGAAGAAGCTCCGAACTGCCTCCGATGACCTGCAGTCCGACCATCAGTATATCCACCGTATCCCTCTCCGTTCGCCTACTGTCATCCTCGCCGTCGACGTCGGTAAAGATCCGAGCCTTTCAGTTCTGTTTTTTTATATTTAAGAATTTTTGGTTGTTTATAATTCCGGATTTCCGATTGCAGCCGCCACCTCCGGAGTCGTCGTTGTGACCGTCCGGTGCCATTATCTCCGGTGAGCTTACTCCATGTTTGTTGTTGCTTGCTCTGTTTGTCAATAGATGGTGATGTTGTTGTGTTCTCTTGGAACGAAGCTTGTTGTTTTGTTTTGGGCCAAGTGGGTACGACCCATTCCGATTTGGAACTGGGCCGGCCCATATGCGAGATTATATTTTATTTTATAACTCTATTCGTGTGTCTGGGCACCACGTTGCATCAAAATTCTTGAAGATTGATAGATAAGCAAGAGGAAAACCGCCACTTGCCTTAACTACGAGGATTGAGTTCATTGACAAGGCTTCAAACTCCATATTAGACCCCAATCAATCTCGTAGTTAAGGCAAGTGGCGGTTTTCTCTTGCTTATCTATTCTTTTTATTCCATATTTGTCTTAATTACAATAATTTGATTGTTATATTAAGTTGAGATAAAATATTATTCTCTTGTGTGTTGGAAGCTATAATAACCTAAATAAATGTTATTTAGGTTGTATGCATATAGTGGATATACAATAAATATGCATATGATTATATTATTACCTTAGGGTGATAGATGGACTTGATGTGGATTGTTGTGGATATATTATATAGTTTGAACGAGTATTGGTAGGATCACTATGTACCTCGCGAGGTCTAGTGGGTTCTTTATAACTAGTATTCAGAGGATTTTGCCTTAATAGCCTTTTTGGTCATGACCATAACCTTATTCTTATATAAGTGGTGGTGCACATAGCTATCGGGATTATTCTCTTGCTCTCATTGCGAGACATCATGAAAAGTTCCAACGTAAAAGCGTTTTTGGAAGTACAAATTTATAAGCAATCATGTGCATAATTAATGTGTTTTGAATAATTAGTACAACTTGCAAAATTGTTTGGCCTCCCGGTTAAGTAAGTCATCTTTTCAATCTGAATTTGCATCACACGTATGCGGTGAGATTGGTCGTTTACCCAATTATTCATGGGGGGTGATTTCGAAACCTATTGTCGTGAATAATATATAATGTTCCCACACAGTTATGATACAATATTATATTAACACCTTCCGATAAGACTCAACCTTTTGGAGTCTTCTCTTGTTATATATATATATATATTATATGTCTTTCTTATTCCTTGGAAGTGTTGGAGTTGCCCTCGGTTATCGACTTTTTATTCGAGAAATCATTAGGTTTAACTAGATACAATTACATAGAGAATCACATAAATTCCACTACATAGTCTCCCAACTAACCAACCACTATTTTTACCTTATGGTTGGTTGGTGTCATCTGTGTCATTACGACACATCAGGGTGGTATCTTCAAGGATTGAAGACTTTAGGGCGCAAGGTAGTTGAAGATTATTTCTTCTTTTTTTCTCGTTTCAACAAGGTTATGATCTTTTTATGATTAAGTCTCATGGTATATTTTATTATTTATGGGATTTGGTTTTGCACTGTAAGACGATTATTTATTATTAATATATTAAGTATTTGTTTTTTATTTATTTATTGTTCTAAGCCTTAACAACTTCGAGTCGATGATTTGAGGTTACTGGCGGTAATATTTCCAAGGTAATTTGGGAGCGTTACACTTATGTTATCAAAGCTAAAACTTTTTAAACGTATTTTTATATATTCTTTCAAACATATTTTAAATACGTCCCCATGTTTTTGAAAACGTTGTTTTGAATAAAAAATTATTTAAATTTAAGGATTTTATCCAACCAAATCGCCATAAATTGTTTTCAAAACATCTGCCTGCCCGTGTGACGTTGGTTTTATTCCACTCAAAGCATAGGAATATCAGATCCTTTCGTTCTATATTTCTCGTCTTTATTCATTCCCTATCATGATTTGAATTTTATAGAATCGCAAGTAACATAAGTTATGAGTTTTGCATTTAGTTATTGCAAACTTATAATAAATATGTGTGATGAAATTCCAATCTAACATTTATGATCCTAAACCAGATGGTTAATAAGAGAAAAACCTCACGACGTGTGGGGGTAAGCAATACCTCACGAATTCTAGCTGCTAGTGCCGAAGTGCAAGAGTCGGGGTCCAGTTCCCAAAATCATCAGGAGAATCAGGATCAGGATCGTGCCAATCTATCGGCAGGCCATGTTACACCACCCACTAACCCAACTTCTCCAGTTGTCCTTGATGCTGCCTCCCTTGAGACAACCAAGCAGATAGTGGTGCAGACAGTTGTTGGACTAACCACTCACGAGGTGCCACCAATTCCAGCAGTCCCTACTCCACCAGATGATGCGGAAACCGAGGAGTCTGCATCTAGAGCTCGTGGAGTGCTTTGAATCCTGACTCTTATGATGGAACCGGGGATGGTGTGCGAGTCTATTACTGGTTCGGGCAAACGGAACGTTTATTCAAAAAAATTATGTGCACATAAGCTAAGAAAGTTCACATAGCATCGCTGTCTTTGAAAAATGTGGCGAGCGAATGGTGGGAGTCTACAAGGTTAGTTGATCACCCTGGATTGAGCTAGGAGACGTTCAAGACTAAGATGATGGACGTTTCTTCTCCAAAGCTCTAAGGGAGGAAAAGCGCAAATAGTTCCTCTACCTAAAAAACCTAGGGTTGAATGTGACCGAGCTAGAGGCAAAGTTCAATCATTTGTTGCACTATTGTGACGTTACTAACACAGAGGAAACGACAATCCGGTACTTCATGAATTGGTTGAGTCCGAGACTGAAGTCTATGATGTTGCGTCATGACTGCTCCACTCTTGAGGAGTTCATTGATTAGACTCTAAGTATGGAGTTGTCATTGGAAGAAGAAAAGATAGAGCTTGACCAACAACTTCGCGGTACCAATAACCATCAACATAGTGGGTTCAAGCGTCCTGCACCAATTTCTCCAAATCCGGATGAGCAATGATCGAGACAACTCAGTCAGTATCGACTCGTCATTCTGATCGGAGTAAGGGCTCGGTTCAATGTTACAACTGTGGAGTTCCTAGCCAGAAGAGTAATGTGTGTCCAAAGCCAAGGAAGACATGCTTTGCTTGTGGAAAGGAAGGGCATGTGCAGTCATACTGCCCTAAGGACAAACAGTCTGGGGTTGAGTCTCGACAAGGGTCGGTGATCTACAACAACCGACATCCGCAGAAACCCGCTAGAACTGCTACTACTATTGTGCAGCCGAATGCCCATGACAAGGGTAAGGCTCCACTTGCTTCAAGCAGTCAAGGCTAGCGATTGTATGAGATGCACGAGGGTAATGGTCCAAATGCTCCAATGAATCAAGGTACTTTATACCTCCATTCTACGTAAGTTTTCATATTATTTGATTCTGGTGCTACACATTCCTTCATTTCATAAAGATGTGCTATTAAGTTAGGACTAAAATGCATGATACATGCGAACCATTTGTAGTAAATCTTCCCAATGGCGAACAGTTAATAGGAACTAGCTAGTTGTCTAGATTCCTAGTGACCCTTCAAGATCGGGAATTCGAAGCTGATTTAATTTGTATTGCCATGGCTCAATATGATATTACTCTCGGGATGGATTGATTGACACGTCACGCGACGATAACTAACTTTTGTACAAGGACAATGACACACTAGTGGAAAAAACCCTTTTAGAGGCGGGCATTTTGACACTTGTTGAGGCGTATACCGTTCGCAGCAAATGAGGGGGCTGCAACAAGTGGGAACACTTTTAGAGGCGGGCTAAATACGCCTCAAAAAAGACCCTTTTAGAGGCGGGCCAACAGAGGCCCGCCTCTAAAAGGGCCTCAACAAGTGCCTCATTGGACACTTGTTGAGGCGGGCCGGCCCAGTGTGCGCCTCAACAGGTGCTTGTTGAGGCGGGCCGGCCCAGTGTGCGCCGCTAAAAGTCCGCACCTGTTGAGGCGGGCGTGCTTAAGCCCGCCTCAACAGGTACCATTAGAGGCGGGCCTTTCAGGCCCGCCTCTAATGGGGCCTCAGCAAGTGCCACTTTCGGCACTTGTTGAGGCGGGCCGGCCATGTGCGCCGCTAAAAGTCAGCACCTGTTGAGGCGGGCGTGCGTAAGCCCGCCTCAACAGGTGCCTTTAGAGGCGGGCCTAACGAGGCCCGCCTCTAAAGGTGCCAACTTGTTGAGGCGGTTTGCTTTAAGCCCGCCGCGACAAGTGCCTTCGGAGGCACTTGTCGCGTATGTTTTAGAGTCGGGCGTAAGGATGCCCGCCTCTATAATTAGGAAAAGAGAGCCGCAACAAAACAGTAAGCTGGCCCCTACCTGCTCTTTGAATCGTCTGAAATAACCACACACAAATTTATAGAAGAATGTACTTTTATACAACAGGTTTGACCAGAGTACAATTAAATTCTCAACAACAGTTTACAAGTACGATTAAGTTCAATCCGATGATAGATATGTCGATGTAAAATATTGTGCCCATTGCTCTTTCATCAGCCATCCCACGCAAGAATTCCTGCAACAAAGTAAAAAAAATATAATTAGAGCATGATTTCATGAGTAGATATAAAAAAACAGGCTAATGGTTAGTATATGATTCCACCTCATCTTATTCATTCGTGATTTGTAACCCATATTCCCTCCCTATGATCTGTACGGATATGATTAGTATTATTTATATCTTCCTCCTCGGGTAATGGTTGAACAACAGTTGATAACAAGGGTGTATCGTCATACTCGTCATACTCATCTTCATCCACAACATCATCAATACCAAGAATATGTCTTTTACCTTGGACAACTGCACGCCATCTAGGATCAACATTGTCTACCACATAAAAAATCTGCTTAGCTTGTGATGCTAGAATGAATGGCTCGTCACTATCACTTAATCGGTCAAAGTTTACCAATGTCAGACCCGGATATATTTCATCTTGCTTCACCCCGTTAGGGTTGTTGACCCACTTGCACCGGAAAACAGGGATTGTAAAATTGTTATAATCAAGCTCCCAAATTTCTTCGATTACACCATAATATGATTGTGTCGCATCAACCGGTCTTTTGTCCTTAGCGCTCGCATAGACCCCTAGATGATGCAATAACCTTCACTCCACTATTCTGCACCACACTCTTTTCATCTTGCCTTCTAGTGTAGAATGTGAACCCATTGATATCATATCCTTCATAAGACCGAACACATAGTCGAGGACCCCGAGATAACCACTTGACCGTATCAGAAACGTCATGTTCTTTCCTAAGTTCCTCAGCTACTTCCTTCTTAAACCAATCAACAAATGTCCGATTATGTTCCCGCATCAAAGCTCTTTCATTCAATTTCGGATTCTTGTGCTGCAATTCAGTGTAATGCTTTTCTATGTAAGGATTCACCTTTGTAAGATGCTGCAACACACAAAGATGTGCCTTACTCTTCCTTTCAGATGGAGGAGATATTACTTTTTTACCAATTACTCCCTCTCCTTCAAGCCTCCCTGTATGACGAGATTTTGGAAGACCTATTGGATGAAGCCTTGACAAAACTCAGCTGCGTATTGAGATATCTCTTCATGAAGGACGCCACGAATGATACTACCCTCTGGATTCGCCCGATTCTTTACTTTGTCCTTTAAACCGCCAAAAAATCTCTCAAAAGGATACATCCATCTTAAATATACCGGACCACATAACTTGATTTCTCGAACCAAATGAACAATCAAGTGCACCATTATATCAAAGAAAGACGGCGGAAAGTACATTTCAAATCGACACAAAGTTTCAACAATATCAACGTGGAGAGCATCCAATTTTTCCGGATCAATAACCTTAGCACATATCGAACTGAAAAAGACGCACAGCTTTGTTATAACATGTCTCACGTGTTTCGGCAATATCCCACGAAGTGCTATCGGTAAGAAAACATTAAGCAATACATGACAATCATGAGATTTCATACCAATCAACCGAAGGTCCGGAAGAGAAACTAGACGTTTTACGTTTGACGAATACCCCGATGGAACCTTAATGCCATGTAAGCACTCACAAAACACCTTTTTCTCCTTTCTTGACATTGTGTAACAAGCCGGAGGCAGAAAAGTCCTTTTACCATCCGGTTTTACTACCGGCCACAAATCTGGTCGAATATTCCTCTCCTTCATATCAAAACGAACATTCTGATTGTCTTTCGTCTTTCCGGGTATATTTAGCAAAGTCCCAATTATGGCATCACAAACATTCTTTTCAATGTGCATCACATCGAGACAATGCCTAACCGACAAATCTTTCCAATAAGGTAGATCCCATAGTATAGACACTTTCTTCCATAAAACACCCTTTTTAGATTTGGACTTGAAGCACTTGCCATATTTAGTGTCAACATTTTTAATCCGTTCATAAACCTGTGATCCTGTCAAAGCTGTACGAGCTACTCCTTCCTCGGTGTACCCATTGAACTCCTTCTTCTTTTTACGGTAAGGGTGATATCGACTAAGGAACTTCCGGTAATCTAGATACACATTTTTCCTGTAATTACTCAAGTAGGCGGGTTTCATATCCTCTTCACATACAGGGCATGCTTGTTCTCCTTTGGTTTTGTACCCAGACAAGTTTCCATATGCCGGAAAATCATTTATGGTACAAAAAACCATAGCTCGCAAGGTAAAGTTTGAGTTGGTGTATGCATCGAACATTGGGACACCTTCATTCCACAATAATTTCAAATCATCAACAAGTGGAGCAAGATACACATCTATGTCATTCCCAGGTTGCTTAGGCCCGGAGATAAGGAGTGATAACATGATATACTTGCGCTTCATACACAACCATGGAGGAAGATTATAAATCGCTAGAAGAACCGGCCAGGTGCTATGTTGGCTGCTTAGCGTACCATACGGACTCACACCATCTGTACATAAAGCAAGTCTCAGATTCCTAACCTCATCACCAAATTCAGAATATTTCTTATCAATATTTCTCCATTGAGGAGAATCAGCAGGATGTCTAAGCTGTCCATCTTTCTTTCTCCCTTCTGCATGCCATCTAAGATTTTTGGCTTCCTTCTTTATCGAAAACAAACGCTGAAACCTAGGTATTATTGGAAGATACCACATAACTTTAGCTGCTGGGCCCTCTTAGCCGAATTTATCCCTTTACGCTTGTAACGAGATGCACCGCACTTTGGACACTCATCAGAATTTTCATGTTCATTTCTGTAAAGCATACAATCATTTGGGCAAGCATCTATCTTGACTACATCTAAGCCTAAGGGACACATCAATTTTCTGGCGTAATAAGTAGAGATAGGCATCTCATTGCCTTCTGGTAAAAATTCACCTAACCATTCCAATAAGGTGTTGAAACTTCCATCAGTCCAACCAGAAGCACATTTCAAGTTGTAAAGTATTGACACAGCCTCTAACTTGCTAAATTTTGTACACCCAGGATACAAGGGAGTCTCTGCAGCCTTTGATACCTGTTCGAACATCTGTGGTTGTTCGTTCAAGTGATCTCTCACCCCATCCATCATCCCATTTATTTCATCATCTTCTTGGTCATCATCCATCTCATTATTCTCAGCAATATCATCATCACTATCATCAGTGTCTACCCGAACATCAAACTCATTGACACTAGTACTTGGACGATCAGGTATTTTCTCACCATGCCAAAACCAAACATGATAATCTTCTTTGAAACCACGACGAAATAAATGATCCTCAATCTCATCAATATCATCTAACCGCCTTATATTCTTACAATCACGGCAAGGACAATAGATTTTTTCTTCTTTCGTACTACGTTGGTGTGATAAAGCACATCTAATAAACTCCTCAACCCCACTCAAGTATTGTGTTGTAGTATGGTCACCGTACATCCAAGGACGACTCATTTCTAGTAATAATTGCAAGAAGAGGAAGATTTAATGTCATTTTTAATAACTATCCCGCCAAGGGCCTAAATTATGAATTCTATCCCGCCAAGGGCCTAATTTAATAGATAATAATACACAACTAAGCAAGAAAAAATACAAACGCAACTATCCCGCCAAGGGCCTAAATTATGAAATCTATCCCGCCAAGGGCCTAAGAACTTAGGGTAGAAGTATTACCTTGGATTCAAATATCGATCCTTCAAGACAACGCCTCAATAAACTCCTTCAATGCAAAAGCTATAACCACAAAAAATTGTATATAAATTAGGTGTATACTTTTCATATTGTCATTGGGGCATTTTCATCAAACACCTTCAAGGCACAAACTATAAACACAAAAAATACACAAATTCGGGATAGATTTAAACATTTAAATGCACAAGTTGTTAGTATTAGTTGTTAGATTTGACTAGGATGGAATATAGTATATGAATTAGGGGTATATTCTTCATATTTTCATAGAGGCATTTCATCAAACACTTTGAATGCACAAACTATAAACACAAAAAAATGAACAAATTGGGGTAGATTTAAACACTAAAATGCACAAGTTGGTAGCTAGATAGAATACTTACCGGCCAGCGAAGACGAAGACGAAGGGCGGGCGTTCTCGGCCGAAGAGCGAATGAAGCGCGGAGCGGGAGAGATGAAGGGCGAACAGCAGAGGAGAGACGAAGGCGACGGAGAGAGAGAAGAAGGGCGAACGGCAGGCGGGTGTTCTGAGCCAAAGGAGAACGAGAGGAAAGACGAAGGGCGGGCGTTCTCGGCCGAAGGGAGAACGAGAGGAGAGACGAAGGGCGGACGGCGGGCGAACGCGAAGGGAGAACGAAGAAGACGAGGTGGTGCGGAACGAAGGGAGAACGAAGAAGACAGCTGTTGAAAAGACGAAGGGCGGAATGAAGGGAGAACGAAGAAAATACGTAACGAAAGACGAAGGGCGGAACGAAGAAAAGACGAAGGGCGTTCGGATTTGTTGAGGCGGGCGTTAAGCGGCCCGCCTCAATAGGTATCAATAGAGGCGGGCTTAATGGCCCGCCTCTAATAGAGCCGGCATTCAAGCTCCTTTGTTAGCTGGATTTGTTGAGGCGGGCGTTAAGCGGCCCGCCTCAACAAGCATCAAATGAGGCGGGCGTTAAGAGGCCCGCCTCAATAGGTATTAAAAGAGGCGGGCTTAGTGGCCCGCCTCTAATACCTCACCCGCGGCCCATCTTAAATTAAAAGAGGCGGGGCTTTCTCGGCCTGCCTCAATAACACCTTATAGAGGCGGGCCCGTGTCGGCCCGCCTCAATAAAATCTTCCGGGAACATTTTCCGGGTGCTTGTTGAGGCGAATAATAGTTTGTACGCCTCAATAAGTGTTTTTTGAGGCGTTTTTTTTAGGTCCGCCTCTAAAAGGGAGCCTCAACAAGTGTTTTTTCTACTAGTGTATATGTTCAGTGCATATTTTCGTCGAGTCGTCATGTATAAGAGTGAAATATCTCTAGTAAGCATCACAAAATGGATCAACTCTCCACTAATAGGCATTTGTAAATTATTAATTCAACCTTTCGTATCCATCAATCCATTTTCATCTTGGAAGATGACTAGTAGGTTTACTCAGAATAAAATAAAGAAATAATAAATTTTTAGTTTTTAATATATGTAGTCGATAGTGAATAAAGATTACTTTATCTTACATAAATCGTGGAAGATGTTACAAACACATCAACGGATAAATAAGACAAAAATTGTAATAAAACATCACACAAACCGTTTATAAACAATTTTTCACCGACCCAATGCATATCTGAGACTCTCCTATGATATTTCTATATATTTTATAACTGTTTTCATAATTAAAGCAACTTTTTTTATTTTATTTACTTTTTCTGGAGGCCTCCTCCAATATATACTTTATAGCTAATTATCATATATTTTCAAACATAATCTATTTAAGTTCAAAAAATATATTTTACAGACTTCTCTCGTAAAATACAAAGATAGGTAGTTTCATTTGGAGAAAAGATGCATACATATACTATATTAACTAGACAACCATAATGCAGACTAAAACTAGGCAAGTGTCACTTGACCTGGAGCCGTATTGAAAGAGACATTATACAAGTCACTTGACCTGGAGACGTCTCCTTGACTGGCTTGTACAACCCTTTAGCCTTCAACATTCTGGAGATAATATACGGAGGAAGAGGAGAGTAATTCTGAGCACGACTTACAACCATATCAAAGAACATTATCTAGGCTTTATTGATGATCTGTGTGCTCAACGCTTCCACCATGATACAACAGTCAGATATCGTCACCAATTCCATATTGGTGTTGGCGCAGAGTGATGGTCTTGATGAGGAAATAATGAAGCAGTCGCTTAGAAGCTGATAGGTGTTCGGTCTTGAGGACAGTGGGTATGTTCTTGCCGAAGTTAGTCTCTTTTTATAGGCGAGAATTGGTTGGCCAATTCTTTTTGTAAAGCCGCCCAAAGCCCACCAAGATACCATCTGGGCCGGGCTCTTGACCTATAGCCTTTGCGAGGTCATTGACCTTGATGCTTTCACGTGCACCATGAGACCATTGAAATTGCAGGATCTGGGTTCGCCCATTGAAGAGCTAGTATTGAACTGTGCATAGAAATGCCTTACAAGATCTAGATCAGCCTTGCTCACCTCTACCTCTAACTTTTGTCCCATTTTTGAAGCTTAAGCAGATAAGAAAAGTTATCAGAATTCGAAGCTACCTAGAGAGACGATGACTGGAGTGAGGATATCATGCTTTGCCAATGCTAGTTGCGATGGGCAGGAATTCTGATTTCTCCACTAGCGGAGCTTTCTTTTTGCTTCTTTGAGCGAGGTGGTTTCTTAGTCTTAACCACAACCATCCTGACATCATCTTTTTCTTCGGACAACTCGACTCCTCCTCAAGCTTGCTTTGCCCTTTTCTTTTGAAGCACTCTTAGCATCCTTAATGATTTGATGCTAAGCAGGGGAAAACTCATCATCCGCTTCCTTAGCGAACGATGCAGCTAATAAATGAGAGTGAGAAGGAGAGATGAGAGGCAGATGGTCACCTGATACTTACTTTGCCGGATTCACAAATAGTTCTGATTTGATGGTGGCGAGGTCAAAGAGGACATTTAAGACCGTTGTGATGACGAGATCATCTACAAATAACTAATCGTGTCCTTCCTCTAGAGCTTGACCTTCAGCAAGGTCTGCATCACTAATTTCCTTGCCTTCTGGATACACTAGAGTATCCAGTGTCGAAGACAGTGTTGATCTTGTCGCCGGAGTTTTGGGAGTTGTGGGAGGATTGCTTTCTGCGCGACCAAATTAGCGAGCCTTTCTCGATTGAGATTTGCGATCTCCTGTCTATGATGTGACTTAATTTATGCTAGCTTGGCAAGCCTCTCTTTTTCTTGCTCATTGAATTCTCGTTGACGCTATGCCTTGTATTCGACATAGAGCACATCGTCAGTAAGAAGACGGGTTGGGGTTTCGTCGGCCATTTAGTCGCGTGGAGCTTTGTGTTTTAGGGTTAGAATGGTTAGGAATTCGAGGAGTTAGAGTGTTTAGACATAGATCTAACTGTAGCGAGGGTAAAAGAGGAGTTTTCTATAAATATAGAGAGGGAGAGATTAAATGAACATGGTAAAGGTCTAGAGAGAATGCATTCCCGTGTTTATATAGATGAGCTTAATCTTCCTCTACAAGATCCACCACTATAACCCGACGACAAACACTATGCTTTCTGGAGATGCACTGTAACGGATACATGTGGCTTTTCTAGTGATGCATTGTAACAACTATGTGTGACTTTGATGAATCTATTTAGAGCTAGATCAATGAGATACTTTTTACGCCGTTACAACCTCGAGCCTCAAAAATTTCCTTCTACCTTAAGCAAACTTCCACACTAAGCAAACCTCACATGTCGCTTAATCCAAACCAGCCACAAACTGCCACCTCAGCTACTATTCACATAAGCGCTTGATCATACTAGAATGTGAAGTGTGTGATATGTGTGCCAAATATATAGAATTAAGCATGAAAGAATAATAGGAAATGCACATTTCACATAGGAGATAATACACACTTACACTCAACAATATATGACAAGTATGTGCATATAAGGGGTAGCTGGGCCTTTTGTCACAAAAATGAATACTTCCACATGTAGAGTTTATAAAGGGACTTAGGAAGCGTTACATTTAAGTCATCTAGGAACACCGTAGGAGTGGATCATTTATATAGGCTTGTAATATGGTTAGAAGACAATCACCACTCTCTATTTGTGGAACACGAAGAGCATGCAATGGGTTATGACTATAAGCTATAGCTTAAATGCAATATACAACTCTAGCTAGATTGGCCTGTTGCAATGGATGATGCATGAATAAGAATTAAGCATGAAACACAATCAAACTAAAGTTCCCAATGAAGATAAACCTGCTAATTCCATAGTCAAAGTTGAGAGAAACCTACAACACATATCTTGCTTCGACTAATGAAGAGATACATGTAAAGCACCTTAGAGAGATATTTGTTGGTTTTGCTCTTATGAAAGTAAAAAATATAGCTCAACAAGATAGATATAGACCCTCTTGGATGCTCCAGGGTCTCACTTGAGTAGTCCTGAGTCTCGCTTTAAATATAATATGTAGCCTTACCACAAATGAGTCTCGCTTGAATGAAGAGACACCTAGCTCACATAGATAGACATCTCTGAATGAGTGGGACGTGAAGAGATGCGTGTTGACAATTTAGCACACTTGATTTCTTTTTGTTTCAGCCCCGAAAGAGATGATTATCCTCCTTTAGTTTGAAATGAGAGTAACTTGATAGATTTGACGTTGTATCTCCTACTCTGCATTTCAACCTGCAATAAGCAATCAAGCTTTGGGTGTCCAACAAAGCAATGACTTTCAAGGAACATTAGCACTAGCTATTCCTGAGCTAGAAGGTAGAACATTCATCATCACAACTCTAGGAGTAGACTCATAATAGATGTCATCATTCAGATCAAGCACTTGATGAGGTTCACCTTTGGGAAAGCACACCTCACTGTGCCTTAGCTTGTTCGTTCTTGGCTTTGAAGGCCTAGTACGTACAAACTTAGTCTTAGACAACCCGCTCTGGTCAAGCTTGCCTTCAGCGAGACTAGATTGATCGACCTTGCCCTCACCAGAGTTATCCATAGCCGTCTTATAGGGATTTTGCTTGAGATCAATTAAGCGCTCACACTCATTCCTAGAATGTCCAGTGTTACCAAAAAATTGCAATAATGGTTGTATCTTACATAACCATACTTGCCTTTTCTAGGGCGAAATGGTTCCCTACATGTGATTCTAGTAGGCTGAGTGGATGGAGATTGCGCTTGTTTGATATACATTTTGTGCACATTCTCTCTATGAAACCATTGCTTGTCCTCACTTGGTCCTTTCTCAAGAACTTTAACCTTACTTTGTAAGTATTGATTCTCACCTTTGCAAGAGTGAAGTTCTTTATGTAGCTTGACTAATTTGTCATGTATCTCGCTAGATAGAGATGGAACTGAATTGGACGAATCATGATTTGGTGAAGCCCAAACCTGGTCATGCTTTCACAAAAACAATTAGGTTGATAGTTTTTGCTTCAACTTCTCAGCTAGATCATCTTGCTTGGTTAGGACTTCATCAAGCATGCTCGCTACAGTTGAGTCAGTGTTCTGATCTGTAGCTATACCTTTGCCTTTACAAATCTCACAAGATTTGGTGTGAAGGGTGGGCTTTGTAGACAATTGTTTAGTGAGCTCAATTGTTTGTTCCCTTAGATCATTTATCTCTTCTTGCTGAGCGCTTGCTTTATCTCTAAGAGCCTTGTGATCTAAGACTAATTCATTTAAAAGCTCTACAAGGTTTCGTTTAGGAAGAAGTTCAAAGTAAAGAGAGCTTACCTCAATGTCTTCATCTAATTTGGAGTCTTCATCGGCTACTAAGAACAACTCTTGTGCTTCTCCACAGTCTAGCTCGTCGTCTGAATCACCCCATAAAGTGATAAAGGCTTTTCTCGGTGGAGTTTCAGATGAGCTTGGATCAACCTTATCACTGGGACATGCTTTATCCATGTATCCCTTTGCTTGACAGTTATAGCACACCACATCCTTGAGGTTGCATGGCTTGGATTGATCTCTTTGAAAGCCACCTTGTCTTTTAAAGAACTCTTGACGAGTTTTCTCATAATTGCAACGTCCCGGTCTTCTTCATGGTCATCATCATCATTATCTTTCATCTTCTGAAGAACTCGGCTGAGCTTAAGCACCATCCCCCTGTTTTCCTTAGCTGCGAGCGACTCCTATCGATCTTCGCTTTCCTACACTTGGAGTTTTCCAACTAACACAAAAATAGAGAGCCCTTTCATCTCTTTATTCATTAACATTATTTTCTTAGAGGTATCAAATTTAGAATTTACCCCATGGATGAAAGCAAGAGAGAGTTTCCATGAGTCAATTTTAAGTCCAACTAAGGACATCTTATCACATAATACCTGGAATCTCGAATGATAATCAGAGATTGACTCGCTTTCACCCATCTTCAAAGAGTGAAAATCTCGTTGGAGCTCAAATTTGCGATAGTTCTTCATGTCTTCGCTGCATGAGTGCATATTGACGATCGCTTCCAACATGATCTTGGCTGTTGGCAATGACATGATTTTGTCTATATCTTTCTGAGAGAGAGCATTTAGAATGAGTTTCTTAACCTTTGCATTTTTCTCGAGAGCTCCATATTCGGTTGGACCCCATTTGAATGTGTCCTTTTCAGCTGTGATCTTCTCTTCACCTTTCTCTATGATTTTCCTACATTGATAGTCCATTTGTTGGATATAGTTCTTAGTCATGGTTAACCACCAATCTAGTTCTCCCTCATCTAAGACATGAGGCTTAGCTAAAGAGATACCTAGGTTAAAAGTAAGCTTATCATTCCCCATGACTTAAACTATTGAGAGAGTATGAATCAATACAAGAGCGACCTTAGCCTTGATACCAATTGTAGGATCGATGATCTAAACTTGTATAATTTCAAGTTAAACTCAAGTAGCTATATAAGCTATAGAGTTAGATTGTGGATAGCTACAATTAAGCACAATTAATATTAATTAATATGCTTGGCTCGTGCAAAGATTTACCAAGGTGAGAACCCTAGACTTCTAAAAATTCCGGGATGAAAATCACCACTAACTTGTATTATATTAATAAAAATTACACACTTACGCTACTCATAGCTTTGTGCAACTCTTTCTCAAAATACATTTATCGTTCATCTCATACAAGTAATAACTCTCTATCAAGCTTCTAAGTGTTTTAGACTATAGCTTTGCTTACAACGACTTAAGCTCTATGTAGCTTTCCTCTAGATTTCTCTCTAGCTTAATCGCTTTGTTGTCTTCAGCTCATGACGCTCAAAACTCGTGCCTAACAACACTCCTATGCATGCCTTATATAGAAATTCTATCTTACAACCCTAAGCTAGCAATTCTATACTTCACTACATTTAAGACAACCACCTCAACGATCCGGGTGATCATCTTCATCCTAGAAATGCAGGAATGCTCCATATCGCTTTGTGCTTCTTCAGCTTGAACGTTCGCAATCTGTGCCGTCAACGCTTCTCTTGATTTGTCCAGCTTGGTGATCCCTGTACACCCATTATCCAAAAGTAGAAATCCTAATAACCTCTAGTTGTTTCCATTTCGCTTAAGCTGTAGCCTCACTGGCATTCTCTCCTTGGACCAAATCTCCTAAGTGTGAGCCTACGATGCCACCGTGGACACGCTTTAATCCGATTACTTGTATCTCTTCTCTTAAAGCACCACTCTCTCTCTTAAAGCTAGACCTTCTGTCTTGTTATTTCTTCACTTAACACCTTGTTTCGTCTTGGCGAGGTTTGGCTTTCCCAGCTAGACCTTAAGCTAGACCCTCAGTGGTCACAGCTAGTCCGCTTGTGTTTAAGCTACACTTAAACTCCTTGAGCTATACCTGGTTAGCTTAAAACACACGAAGGACATCAGTTACTTGAGTTTGTTATCATCAAAACAAGCGGGAAAGTTTAGCTAGCTCATTATAGCTCTATCTCAAACCAACACACTACATAAAATTTCATTGGAAATCATGGTGTTTATACCTTGAACCAGTAAACCTACAAAACTCACTTGTCAATTATTTTGTAGCAATCCATTCACAACCGGACAAACTTCATCTCATATTATCAAATTTCTCTACATTTAACCGATTTTAACAACTGAAATATAAACCACTAAAAAGGACAAATAAACTGAAATCATCTTAAAATAAACATCCATTCTAAGAAAGACGGTAAGTCCTCCCTTATCGTTGTTTTCTTTTAAAACTCTAATACTAAAAGCTAACCACCAACGTCTGCTTGAAACTTTTGAGGATACTTCAAAAATAATTTCTTTAATAATTATATATTATTATATATAAACAAATAGGAGTTTGAGAAAATAATTGTGGAGTCAAAACTCTCAAGAAGACTAGAAAAGGAATTGTTTTAATAGTTATATATTGTAGGATCGATTAATCTCTTAAGTAGCTCTATAGCTATATGAAGCTATAGAGCTTAAGTGAGGAAATAAGATTAGCTACAATGAAGTATAAGTGATATGAATTAAATATGCTTAGCTCTTGCACGAGAATTACTCAAGGTGAGACACGAGACTTGTAGCAAGTCTGGGATAAAACTTACCACTAGCTTGTATTAGAAAAAGTTTGATTACACACTTAAACTTGAGACAAACACTCTTAAGCTACACCTAGCTTCTCTCTAGTGTTTTCTCCAAGCTTCTCTCTAGTGCAACACTCTCTCTCAATACAAGTTTTCGTTCGGCTCATACAAGTAATTCAGTCTCTCAAGCTCTCTAAGTATTTTGGGCTATAGCTCTATGCACAACGACGTCATCTCACTATGATTGTTCGATAAGCTCATGCCTAACAACACCTATTGCATGCCTTATATAGAAATCTAACTAACTCTCACAGATCTAGACTTTCTACACTTGCGCTGCAAGAAATAACGCCACCTCAATGATCCGTGTGATCAATCCATAAAAAAATTGCATCCACGCACGACAACGCTTTATGCTTCTTCAGCATGATGATCGCACTTCCACGTCGGCAATCTGCGTGCTTCTCTCAACTTGTCCAGTTCAGCGATCCCTGGTTCACGCTTCATTGTAAATGCTCTCTCAATCTCATTGCCCTCCATTTCACCAACTCCCGCATCCATCCTTTCTTCGCTTGGACCAAATCTTCTAAGCTTGCTTCTAGGATTCCACCCATGGTCGCGCTGGATCAATTACTTGTATTTCCTCACTTCTCTTCACTTGATGCTCGATCCTCTAGCTTGAAGCGCGACCCGTTGCCTTAAAGCTAGACCTTCATTCTTCTTATTTCTTCACTACAAACCTTATTCTATCTTGGCGAGATTCATCTTTTCCCGCTAGACTCAAAGCAAGACCTTAGTGGTCAAAGCTAGTCCGCTTGTGTTAAATCTACACCGTAAACTCTTCGATCTTGACCTGGTTAGCTTAAAACACACAAATGACATCAAATATTTGAGTTTAATATCATCAAAACAAGCGGAAAGGTTTAGCTTGCTCATTCCAGCTCTAGCTCAAATCAACAATTTCTTCCTTCTAGATGATGACAAACCCATACACAGGTAAGCATATAAATTTTTTCAAGCGTACTCAGTTAAGCTCATTAGATCATTAAGCTCGATCAAACTACTCAGATAAGCATATAAGCGATATACTTACACTTTTAACAACTCTTAACACATTACCTTTTGTTCCCTCTTAGACCAAGACGGTCTTAATCCAACTTAATTTTGACAACGGAGGAGTATTCTATCTCAACCTGCACCTGATCAGACCTGTATATTTCCCCCTTTTGGCATCATCGAAAAATTCATACTTAGCTCGACAAAGGGAACTAAACCAATCTACACAGTCAAGCTCAACTCAACAAACATGCATAATCAATCAAAGACTAGTTAAGTATGACTGTAACCATGAAGCACACAAAGTACTCTAAACAATCAAAGGCATACTTAGCATATAAAATTATCCTTACACCTTTTATAGATGGTATCCTAACAAGTCTAACAAATACGTGCACAATAAAATCAGAAAGCACATAAGAGCATCAACTCAAATCACCTTCTTCCTTATTACTTTCACCGGCTTTACCATATGTTCTTAATTGGTTGTGCATGTGATCGTTGTCGGCGTACCTATGGATTATGATTTCCCACATTATCTTGGCAACTGTCTCTAGCTCGCTCTCTCGAAGCGAGACCAAGATAGATATATATGATTACCGCTTTGCTGGAATGACTTCAGTTGATTCTGAATTGTTGTGAGACCGTATAAAAAACTTCACCCATCATGCGCTTGAACATACAAGGCGCTTAGTTACTTGTAGTGGGAAGAAGTAAGCTCACGCTTGAGATTTGATGCAACGGAAAGTGCTCATCATGAACATTAAAGCATAAGTAAGGGGAATAAATGCACATATCATAAGGGATAGAACACAATCACACTCAAAATATATCATGTAATAAGCATGTGCATATAAGAGGGTAACTGTTTTTTTCATTAAAATGAATACTTCTAATGTAGAGCTATATAAGGAATTAGGAAGCGTTACATTACATTTAGCTAGGGACACCGTAGGAGTGGATCATGTCTATTGGCTTGTAATATGGTTAGAATGTGATCACCACTCTCTATTTATGGAGAAATAAGAGCATGCAATGGATATATAAGAGAGTACTTAGTTTGCATTCAATATACAAGTCAAGCTAGATAGGCCTTGCAAAAAGATAGTACATGTAAGCATGTAAAGACATGAAGCTCAACTCATATATAGTTCCAAATGAAGATAAAGTATGCTAGATCATATCCAATATAAAGAGAACTTGTAACGAGTGAAGAGGAGGTCTAATTAAGAGGAATAAGACCAAGCTGAAGTCTAAGGTGTAGAAAAGGTAACATATTGAGTCCCTTAGTAAATATATTAGCTATCTGCTCCTCTCTAGATACATGAACTAGCTCAATTCTCTTCTGCTCATCATGATCACGCAAGAAATGGTGTCGCACATCAATGTGCTTGGTCCGGGAATGATGCACATGATTCTTCGAGATGTTGATGAAGCTAGTATTGTCACATAAGATTTGAAGTGTACCTAGCGAGATGCCATAATCAACCAGCTGATGCATAATCCATAAAAGTTGTGAACAACATGAAGTTGCAGCTATATACTCGGCTTCTGTTGTGGACATGGCAATGAAATTTTATTTCTTCGAGCCACATGAGACTAAGAAGGGACCAAGAAATTGAGCCATATCACTTGTGCTTTTCCTGTCAACCAAATAACCAACGTAATTGACATTGGTGTAGCCTAAAAGAGATAGCTCACTGCCGCTTGGGTACCATAAACACAGATCATCAGCCCTTTAAGGTAGCGAAAAATTCGCTTGACATTAGCTAGACGAGAAGCTCGGGGATCGAAATATGAACGAGTGCAAGTGCCAACTACAAAAATAATGCCAGGTCTAGATGAAGTTAAATACATAAGCGAACCTACCATACCCCTATACATGGTTACGTCGACCTCTTCACCATGAAGATCAACATCAAGTTTAGTTTTGGTGGAAATAGGCATATGTAGAGGCTTGCTTGACTCCATTCCATACATCTTGAGTAGCTCTTTGATGTATTTCTGTTGATGTATCTGAATGCCATCCTTGAGTTGATTCACTTGTATCCCTAGAAAGAATGATAGTTCACTAATCATACTCATGCTGAACTTGAGACTCATGGTTGTCTTGAAGTCTTCTACTAGCTGCAAGTTAGTCGACCCAAATATAATATCGTCAACATATAATTGAACAATTAAAACATCACCTTCAACTTTCATGATAAAAGAGTTTTGTAAACAAGGCCTCTCTTGTAATTGTACTGAAGAAGGTAATCAGAAAGACAAGCGCGAGGGGCTTGCTTAAGGCTATATAACGCTTTGTCCAAAAAATAGACATGCTCTAAAAAAGATGGATCCTCAAATCCTGGTGGTTGTTTAACATATACTTTCTCATTAAGCTTACCATTGGGAAGGCAGTCTTCACATCCATTTAGAATAATTTGAACCCCTTGTGTGAAGAGTAGGCTATCAACAATCGAATTGCTTCAAGACGAGCGACAGGTGGATACATCTCATCGTAGTCTATACCTTCTTGTTGATTATAACCTTGAGTAACTAGTCTTGCTTTGTTGCGCACCACTTCACCGTTGTCATCCATCTTGTTCTTGTACACACAACGCATTCCAATGACAGTCCTATCAGATGGCTTTGGCACAAGTGGCCAAACCTGGTTTCGCTTGAACTATTCAAGCTCTTCTTGCATAGCTATAACCCAGTCCGGATCTAAGAGTGATTCAGATATGTTCTTTGATTCCTATAGAGATACAAAGGCAGAACTAGAATATAGTCTTTGAGTGTTAGAGCGAGTCTGCGTACCTTGGATGTAGGAAGATATTATATTATGCATGATGCAGGAGCATCCCTATCATCAACTCCTCAAGGAGCAATCACAAGAGCCATGGCTAAGAGGATCAAAGATCAAGTTATACATGCCACTTTAGCTCTCAATATGGACCAGGAGATGAAGCCCATTGCCTCTACTCTTTTGATATGTCAAAGAGATATCTCTCCTCCACAAATTCCATGAAGAACACTTGGTCATTTCTGGACCAAGTCAAGCTACAAAGAGCTAACTTTTGGGACATACCCGGATAGACCCTCTAGCCGGCTATGTCACTTTCAAGTGCATTTTGCACAAGTTTCCTTATGTTTGTTATGAAACATTTCTTAGGGTATTTTGGTCTTAAGTAAGTGAACTTTATGAGGTTCAAAGGGCCGGCTCTCACTTGGTATAAAAGCCAAGAGATAGCTAATTTTTTGGGGCCTTTGAATTGATTAAACACACAAGTTGTAAGTTGAGCATAGACTCCTTTTCTATCATTTGAAGGCCACCTTGGTTTGTTGGTTGAACAACTAAAAACAACCAGTATCTCTTGCCCAATTATATCTTGTTTGTGTGATTGTTATTGTATGAACTTGATTAGGGAAACTCATGGTGCTCTAGGTGGTATATCCCCTAGTTGTGTTGTGTTATAGCTTGTTTGTTTCTTGTTGGCTTGCATTGTGTTGAGGTTAAGTCCAAGGTGCTTGCAAGAGTGAATAAGGATCACTCAAGAACGTATCCCATTTGCTTTCATCTCACTTCTATCTCTATTTTGCATCCAAGCTTGTTTCCAAGCTAGGATAACATCTAGAACACTTGTTCTTGATGTTTGAAAGGTTTGAACTCTAGATCCGAGCCTTGTAGGGATATCCCTACATCAAGTGGTATCAGAGCTCAGTGAGTTCATCGTTTGTTCGCCTTAGAAAACCCAAAACCAAGTGCCTTGCAAAGTTCTTGCAAGAACACTTGACAAAAACATTGTTGAAAACCCACAAAAGCTAGCCTTTTCTTTACCTTGTTTCTTTGGTCTAACCAAGATGATTGCTTGAAGTTTTTGCAGGACTAAAACCAAGGTTGAAGGTGAGGAAGTTGCCTAAGGAATTCCCTAAGTTACACTACGGAAGTTCCAAGAAAAAAAAACCAACCTTTCACCCGGACCGGTGCCTTGTTCCGGGAACCAGCGCCGAGCAAGATACCGGAAGCCAAGCCTTTTTAGCCCTACCAAACACAACCATCTTCAAGAACAATATGAACAAAGTGTAAAGTACAGGTCTTGATCTTTCTACAGCAACAAAAATCATCCAATTCCACCAAGTAGATCGTTCTGACCAAGACAAAGAAAATCGTTCCAGAAGTAGTAAACCGGGTGCTTGATTTCACGCACAAAAGTGGTCAAGAACCCAACTTTGAAGCTTCACCCCTCAATCCAAACACGACCAAACGAAGAACACTTATGAGCCCCATGAAGAACAACATTTGATCTATTGAGGGCAACAAAAATCAGACCAAGGGCACGAGTAGATTGTCCAAACACTAAAGCCAAAAACCTTTCCCAAAGCGGTAAAGTGTCACTTCTCCTTTTCAAAAGTGTTGACCTAGCCTATTCACAAGACATTGCAGCCTCATTGGGTCGTGCCTTTTTGGATGTGACCTGAGCCTTCTACCTAGAAAAACCTCCACTACAAGGATCAAGAAAAGTCACATCCATTGCAGCTCATTGACCCCTTGAAACACACACCCAAAGTTGCTTGCAACACACTTTTGTACCCGGGTAACGTGGCAGCTTGCCTATTCTTAATTAAACCTTGTACCTTTTGTTGTGTACTCCAAGTGCAACATTTGGAACGTGACCAAGTGGTCACAATACTAAGTGAAGACGGTGAGAAGGGATTGCCAAGTGCCCTTCACAACTTAAGCCATACCCCACCTTTTAGCCTTAAGAGAAGTAGTACACCTAAGGTGGTTCACTTAACTTCTTTTCCTAAACACAATCCTCAGCCTTTTCCAAGGAACTTTTGAAGGCAATTACAAAGGGACTCCAAGGGCTTCTTGTTCACCTACAACTAAGGTAATAGTCCTTCGCCCCTCTTGAGCTAAACACACTTAAACATTCTGTTTTTGCCTAAGTACCTAAACTGCATGCTATAACTATTGTTTCTTTGGCATCCTTAAGTGTACTTAATCTAGCTTCACTCAAATCATTTCACACTTATAAGGTACTGTATTGAGCAGAGATTGTGAGATTATCTTTGAGTGTGAGGGAAGACACAAATCAAACACAAGTTATTACTCTAACTTAACATCTTTGCTTGTTGTTTGTGTGACAATGTCTAGCTCACCCCATCATTCTCAACAAGAGGAGGTGAACCCTTTGATCAACTCAGAACAAAGTATCACCAACCCTCAACCAGACCTAGCCTCACTCATAAGGACCCTTAATGAGACCATAGCTAGAAATCACCAAGAGCTTTCTAGTAGGATGGCAACATTGGAGTCAAAACAGAAATCACCAAGGAGTTCCCCTAGGATCTTAAGGAACCAGTATGAACCTGGGGAACCCTCTCATGCACACTCCCATGCTCCTATTCCTAGACAAGATGTGAGGATAGGCTCCATCTCACCCATAAACAGACCTGAGCCTATTAGGATACCAACTAGAGAACATGTTTCACCCCTAGCAAGACCATCATCTTTGCAATACCAAAGGGAGTTTCCTAACTTTGATTCTCCTAATGTGAATTGATATAGTGATGATTTTGTTGATGAGTTTCAGGATGATAGGTACATGAGATTTGGAGGAAGAGGGAGCAGAGGAAGGAGGGTAAGGTTCCAAAGGAATGAGCACCCTTATGGGTATGTTCCTAGGGAACTTAGACATGAGCAACCCTTTGAGCAAGCCCCTAGACATGCCCCATTACACCATCTAGGACCAGCTCCAAGGCAACCAAGACATGATCAAGGGTTTGAGCAAGTGCCTAGGCCAAGAGAAGAGGATGGCATTGGCAAGATAAAGGTGAAGATTCCACCATTTGAGGGCAAGTGTGATCCGGATACCTACATGGCATGGGAAAGAAAGATGGACCAAATCTGGTCATGCCATAACTTCAATGAAGAAAAGAAGGTACAGCTTGCTATCCTTGAATTACAAGATTATGCTATGTTGTGGTGGGATAACTTGGTCCAAGGGAGAAGAGAAAGACAAGAGCCTCCCATCCAGAATTGGGATGACATGAAGAGGGTCATGAGAGAAAGATTTGTACCTGAGCACCATGCAAGGGAGCTAAGGCACAAGTTAGAGACCTTGAAGCAAGGAAATCAGAGTGTGGAGGAAGTGTATAATGCAATGCGTATGGCCATGATCAAGGCCAACATCAGAGAAGACCCCATTGCCACCAATGCAAGGTTTCTAAGGGTGTTGAACCCTTCCATCTCCAATGAGGTAGATATGTATCCTTATGAAACTAGTGAACAATTATTTCATAATGCTATTAAGGTTGAAAGGAAGATGAAGGCTAAGATGGTGCAAACAACAAGGCCAACTTCTAGGCCAATGGGATCAAGCACCCCATGGGCTAACAAGCCAAGCACCACCCCTACTCAAGCACCCAAAGGAACCTACCCACAAAGGGATCCACCTAAGCCCCAAGGCCAAGCCATGGGCAACTCAGGGAGTACTTCTAAACCCCCTAATGTGTCTAATACTCCTTACCCTAGATCTAGTAGTTTAGAGTGCTTTAAATGCAAGGGTAAAGGCCATTTCATGAGAGATTGTCCTAACAAGAGAGTTATGTTTATTAATGCTATGGGACAATATGAATCAGAAAGTGAGCATGAAGATAATGAACCTAGTAATGACCTAGATGTGGAATTAGGGGAAGAATCAGAGGAGATAGGTTATGAACATGGTGAAGTGCTAGTTTGTAGAAGAGTTCTAAGTGTCCAAACTGAATTGGTTGAAGATAACCAAAGGGAGAACATTTTCCATAGTAGATGCATGATAAAAGACAAGGTTTGTGATGTGATTATTGATGGAGGTAGTTTTTGCAACATAGCTAGTAGTGAATTGATAGAAAAATTAGACTTGCCCTCCATATTGCATCCTAGACCTTACAAACTACATTGGATGAATGATTGTGGAGAACTCAAGGTTCACAAGCAATGTAATGTGACCTTTAAGCTAGGCTCATATGTGGACACTATACTTTGTGATGTATTACCCATGCAAGCTTGTCATTTACTCTTAGGAAGACCATGGCAATATGATAATAGAGTTACACATGATGGTTTTTCTAACAAGTACTATTTCATGGTTAATCGCAAGTTGATTACCTTGAAACCTATGACTCCTTTTCAAATTGTGGAAGCAGCTGAGGCTAAGAGGACCAAGGATAAGGGCAAGATGGTACCAAAAGAGAGGCTTAAGACCAAGGACAAGCCCCTGGTTTTGCACATCTCCAAGTTCCAAGGACAATACTCCATGCTAGTGTTCAAGGAAGTTCCAAGGGATGAGTTTCTGCCCAAGGATGCTATGCTAATGAGCTTGGTCAAGAATCACACCTTAACATCAGAAGCACCCAGCCACACATTGCCTAAGGCCATCCAAGAAGTGCTAGATGAGTTCCATGAAGTGTTTCCACAAGAGCTGCCCAATGGACTCCCACCACTAAGAGGTATTGAACATCAAATTGATTTCATTCCAGGGCAGGTACTTCCTAATAGGCCAGCCTACAAAATGAATCCTATGGAAAGTAAAGAGGTGGAAACTCAAGTCCATGAGTTGTTAGAGAAAGGGTACATAAGGGAAAGCATGTCCCCTTGTGCCGTGCCAGTTTTGTTGGTGCCTAAGAAGGAAGGCACACTAAGGATGTGTGTGGATTGTAGAGCCATCGACAACATCACCATCAAGTATAGGCATCCAATACCAAGGTTAGATGACATGTTAGACGAGCTCCATGGAGCATCTTGTTTCTCAAAAATTTATCTCAAGAGTGGTTACCATCAAATCAGAATGAGGGAAGGTGATGAATGGAAAACTGCCTTCAAAACTAAGTTTGGGTTGTATGAGTGGCTTGTCATGCCATTTGGTCTTACCAATGCTCCTTCAACCTTCATGAGGTTGATGAATCATGTCCTAAGAAGCTTCATTGGGCAGTTTGTGGTGGTTTACTTTGATGACATTCTTATCTACTCAAAGTCACTCCATGAGCATGCCAATCATTTAAGGGAAGTACTATCCAAACTCAAGCAAGTTTCTTTGTATGCTAACCTTAAGAAATGTGATTTCTACTCAGATTCTGTTTCATTCTTAGGTTTTGTAGTGAGTTCCAAGGGTTTGGAGGTTGACAAAGAGAAGATTAAAGCAATACAAGAATGGCAAACTCCAACTAGTGCAACACAAGTGAGAAGTTTCCAAGGGCTTGCTAGCTTCTATAGAAGATTTGTCAAGGATTTTAGCACCATTGCTTCACCCCTTACTGAGCTTACAAAGAAGAACATTGTTTTCCAATGGGGAACCAGCCAAGAAGAGGCATTCCAAGAGCTTAAGGCAAGGCTAACCGAGGCACCCCTACTAGTGCTTCCAGATTTCACAAGGCCTTTTGAAGTGGAATGTGATGCTTCTGGAGTGGGCATTGGAGGTGTGCTAATGCAAGGAGGTAAACCTATTGCCTTCTTTAGTGAAAAACTCAAAGGTGCAACTCTAAATTACTCTACATATGATAAAGAGTTGTATGCTTTGTTTAGGGTGTTGAAAACTTGGCAACACTACTTGTGGCCTAATGAGTTTGTCTTGCATACTGACCATGAGTCACTAAAGCATTTTAGAAGCCAAGACAAGCTTGATAGGAGACATGGTAGGTGGATGGAGTTCATTGAGACTTTCCCTTATATTATCAAGTATAAGAAAGGGAAAGACAATGTAGTGGCAGATGCACTCTCTAGGAGGCATACCTTGCTAACCACCCTTGATTCAAAGGTGTTAGGATTCACCTACATCAAAGAGCTTTATAGTAATGATTCTGATTTTTGTGATATATATGTTCATTGCCTTGAAAAGGGACCTTTAGGCAAGTTTTACTTGTTTGAAGGATTTCTATTCAAGGTTGATAGGGTGTGCATACCTAAGTGTTCTCTTAGACTTCTTCTTGTGGAGGAATCTCACAAAGGAGGTTTAATGGGACATTTTGGTAGGGACAAGACCCATGCTATACTGAGTTCCCATTTCTTTTGGCCTCACATGCTCAAAGACATAGAACATATGCTTAAAAGATGCATTGAGTGCCTTAAGGCCAAATCCAAAGTGAAACCTCAAGGTTTGTATTCACCACTACCTATCCCTAGTGCCCCATGGTTAGACATTAGTATGGACTTCATTGTAGGGTTACCTAGGACTAGGAAGGGCAGAGATTCTATTTTTGTGGTGGTGGATAGGTTTAGTAAGATGGCTCACTTTATACCTTGTCATAAAACTGAAGATGCAACTAGTGTAGCCAACTTATTCTTTAGTGAGGTTGTTAGACTACATGGCCTACCTAGGACCATAGTGAGTGATAGGGATCCTAAGTTCCTTAGTCATTTTTGGAGAACATTATGGGGAAAGATAGGAACCAAGCTCTTATTTTCTACATCTAGTCACCCCCAAACTGATGGACAAACTGAAGTGACTAATAGGACTTTAGGGACCATGCTTAGAGCCTTGATTAAGACTAACCTTAAAGCATGGGAAGACATTCTGCCACATGTTGAGTTTGCCTACAATAGGGCCACACACTCAAGCACCAAGGTAAGTCCTTTTATGTGTGTGTATGGTACTAACACTCTAACCCCCTTTGATCTTATTCCTTTGCCTAGCAAAGAGAAGTGTGAATATAGTGCAGGGAACCAGGTTAAACTCATCAAGGAGCTACATGAAAGGACCAGAGAGAGGTTGGAGAGCTTAGCCACAAGTGTAGCTGAGGCAAAGAACAAGCATAGGAGGAAGGTCACACTCAAAGAAGGAGATCTAGTGTGGGTGCACCTAAGGAAGGACAGATTTCCCAACTTAAGGACTTCCAAGCTCTCACCAAGAGGGGATGGACCTTTCCAAGTGATAAGAGTGGTTGGTGACAATGCTTATGTCATTGACCTCCCAGAAGAGTATGGAGTCAATCCCACTTTCAACTTTGGAGACCTTACTCTTTTCAAGAATGTTGATGAAGAAGCTAGTGAAGGAGAAGAACAAGAAGAAGAGGCTCCAATCATCAATACTGAAGATGGCCTGAGGTCAGGCCCTTCAAAAGAAGGAGGGAATGATGCAGGAGCATCCCTATCATCAACTCCTCAAGGAGCAATCACAAGAGCCATGGCTAAGAGGATCAAAGATCAAGTTATACATGCCACTTTAGCTCTCAATATGGACCAGGAGATGAAGCCCATTGCCTCTACTCTTTTGATATGTCAAAGAGGTATCTCTCCTCCACAAATTCCATGAAGAACACTTGGTCATTTCTGGACCAAGTCAAGCTACAAAGAGCTAACTTTTGGGACATACCCGGATAGACCCTCTAGCCGGCTATGTCACTTTCAAGTGCATTTTGCACAAGTTTCCTTATGTTTGTTATGAAACATTTCTTAGGGTATTTTGGTCTTAAGTAAGTGAACTTTATGAGGTTCAAAGGGCCGGCTCTCACTTGGTATAAAAGCCAAGAGATAGCTCATTTTTAGGGGCCTTTGAATTGATTAAACACACAAGTTGTAAGTTGAGCATAGACTCCTTTTCTATCATTTGAAGGCCACCTTGGTTTGTTGGTTGAACAACTAAAAACAACCAGTATCTCTTGCCCAATTATATCTTGTTTGTGTGATTGTTATTGTATGAACTTGATTAGGGAAACTCATGGTGCTCTAGGTGGTATATCCCCTAGTTGTGTTGTGTT
Source organism: Phyllobates terribilis (assembly GCF_046119375.1). Taxonomy (NCBI): domain Eukaryota; kingdom Metazoa; phylum Chordata; class Amphibia; order Anura; family Dendrobatidae; genus Phyllobates; species Phyllobates terribilis. Next base: position 75,207 of record NW_027366186.1, read on the forward strand.
ATAGCTTGTTTGTTTCTTATTGGCTTGCATTGTGTTGAGGTTAAGTCCAAGGTGCTTGCAAGAGTGAATAAGGATCACTCAAGAACGTATCCCATTTGCTTTCATCTCACTTCTATCTCTATTTTGCATCCAAGCTTGTTTCCAAGCTAGGATAACATCTAGAACACTTGTTCTTGATGTTTGAAAGGTTTGAACTCTAGATCCGAGCCTTGTAGGGATATCCCTACATCAATGCACTGGATGATCCTTCATCTACTGATAATCACGCACTTTAACTTGAGTTGAATATGGGAGAGTCAAGGTGGTTTTATTTCTTTGAGTTGTTGCTGACAAGCTTTCAGCGATATCACCAGGACTCGCTTGAGTTTCCGCACGATCCGCTTGAGAAGGAGAGGGTCCCGCTGCAACTTCAGGTGTACCTAAATCAATAGAGCTTGGACTCGCTGAATCTTCAACATCATTCAACAAGACTCCAGTGTTTGAAGGGAGACCAATATCGTCTTCATCTTCATCATCGCTACCTGAATTTTCACAGAGAGAAGAGGAGGGAAGGTGAATAGAAAGTGAAGGTTGACTAACATTTAGGAATGTGTCTTCACTTGTAGATGGAGTAGAATCAAGAGGCTGTTCATCGAATTTCACATGAATGATGTCCTCTATCTCCATTGTCCTCTGATTTAGTACCCTGTACGCCTTACTAGCTGGAGCGCAACCTAGGAATATATCTTTGTCTTTCATGGCATTAATTTTTCCTAAGAGATCCCTCCCATTGTTATTGACATATCACTTACATCCAAACACTTTTAAGTGCGAGATGTCAGGTGTAAGTCCTTTGAGCAATTCATAGGGAGTTTTCTCTAACATAGGCCTTCACATAGCCCGGTTAATAATGTAACTCACTGTGCTCACAACTCGTGCCCAATAATGTGATGGTAAACCATTGGAAAGCAACATAGTTCTAGCCATTTCTTCCAGGGTTCTATTCTTGCATTCAACCACACCGTTTTTCTTAGGAGTTCGGGGAGCTGAGAAGTTATGCTCAATCCCTTTGTCTTGGAAAAATGTGAGGAACTTGCTATTCTTGAATTAAGTCTCATTGTATGAGCGAACTGCACGCATAGGGAGACCTAAGCTCTTTTCTAGAAGAAGTGCTAAGTTGTGAAAAACATCAAATGCTTCACCCTTAGACTTGAGGAAGAGAGTCTAGGTGAACCGATAATAATCATCAACTAAAACATAGATGTAGCGATTACCTCCCTTTCTTTGAATGCATAGTGGTCCACATAGGTCCATGTGTATGAGCTCTAGGGGCGCTTTATTGGACACTAATTTCTTTGGGATAAAGGAACTTCTAGTCGCTTTGGATTTTGAGCATTTAGAGCGCGAAGTCAATCTGGTTTGATGCGAGGGAGACCACGAACAAGGCCTTTTCATTGTAGCTTGTGTAGAAGATGCATGTGGCGTGTCCCATGTGTTGATGCCATAGATTTGAATGCTCTTTGAGTGTAGCGAGACACATCTGTCTAGTTGGGGAAAAGCTATAATCAAATAGGTAAATATTGTCACAACACTTACATTTCATTAGAATCTCTTGATTTGCACAACTCATTAAGTTGTGCTGAATGTGACTTCATTCCCCCCTTGATCACACAACTGAGCTACACTTAAGAGGTTGAACTTGAGACTTTCATCATGGTTTACATTTTTAACTTGGATAGCGTTAGTGAGATGAACACTCCCGCTTGCCTTGATTCTACCCTGTTTCTTGTCACCAAAAGATACACTACCTCCATCTTTAGCTTGAATTGAGAGTAGAATAGAGGGATTACCTGTCATGTGACATGATCATTCATTGTCAATGTACCACCTACTCTTCATTTCTCCCTCAGTATTGACCTCTGTTCCTGTAACTTCAGCTTCCATTAAGCACATCAAGCTAGAGCTTGACCTTGAATATGAGATTGAGACACCTTTGGCTTTAGTACAAAATTTAGCCATATGTCCCTCTTCATTGCATATGAAGCACATGATATTCTGGAAATCTTGCTGCTGGACTTCTTCCTTTTTGAAATTGCTTTTCTCTTTAAAGAATTTCTTAAGTAGCTTGATCATCGTGGCTACTTCCTTATCTTTCATGATTCAAACTATTGAGAGAGTATAAATCAATGCAAGACCGCCTGCTTTGATACCAATTGTAGGATCAATTAATCTCTTAAGTAGCTCAATAGATATGTGAAGCTCTAGAGCTTAAGTGCGGAATTGAGGTTAACTACAATGAAGCACAAGTAATTTGAATTAAATATGCTTATCTCTTTCACGAGAATTACTCAAGGTGAGAACCCTAGACTTCTAGCAAGTCCAGGATAAAACTCACCACTAGCTTGTATTTGAAAAAGTTCTATTACACACTTAAGCTTGAGACAAACACTCTTAAGCTACACCTAGCTTCTCTCAGTGATCTATGTGATCAATCCATAACAAAATTGCATCCACGCACGACAACGCTTTGTGCTTCTTCAGCCTGATGATCCCGCTTCCACGTCGGCAATCCGCGTGTTTCTCTCAACTTTTCCAACTCATAGATTCCTGGTTCACGCTTCATTGGTAAATTCTCTCGCAACCTCGTTGCCCTCTATTTTACGAATTCCCGCTTCCATCCTTCCTTCGCTTAGACCAAATCTTCTAAGCTCGCTTCCAGGATTCCATCTGTGGACGCGCTGGATCAATTACTTGTATTTCTTCACTTCTCTTAACTTAAAGCTCAATCCTTTAGCTTGAAGCGTGACACGTTGACTTAAAGCTAGACCTTTGTTCTTCTTTTATCTTCACGACGAACCTTATTTTGGCTTGGCGAGATTCAGCTTTCCCCGCTAGATTCAAAACTAGACCCTCAGTAGTCAAAGCTAGACTGCTTGTGTTAAAGCTACACCTTAAACTCCTCGAGCTTGACTTGGTTATCTTAAAACACACAAGAGACATCAAATATTTGAGTTTGTTATCACCAAGCAAAAAGGTTTAGCTAGCTCATTCTAACTCTAGCTCAAGCCAATATATATATATATATAGAAGATACATTTGATATTTATATTGAAACATAATCCATCATAGGATAATCTTAATCAAAACTTGGTCTAAAAGTTGGTCTAAACCGTGTCTTGTGAGCTTCCTGTGCAATTAAGGTCCAAAAGCCCAAATCATGTCCTGGTGTTTTTTTTGAAGGCAAAATCGTATATGCTGGTGTTGGAACTCTTTATTAAGTTGTGTTTATAGCGAGTTTTCTGGGCACAATTCTAGCCAATTTCTTTTCATGAAGGGTCCAGATTATGATATTATTAGAAACATTTTCGTGACTAATTCAATTTAGTGTTTTCGCATATGTGCAAAAAGTCATTTGGAATGAGAAATGAAGTCTCAAAATTGATTGCATGAAGTTTTTTACTCATTTATATACTACCCATTTTCTACACTTGAAGCATTCATGCAACCAACTTTGAACCTAAGTTTCTCATTGAAAAAGACTTTATATTATATATGTGAGTACAATAATTTAAAGTAATTGCATACTCGAATCTAACGCTCTCATAATCTGGATCCCCCATGGAAGGGTTCAAGCGGAACTGTTCACGGAAAACTCACCGAACACAAAAATTTAAATGATTTCCAACAATTCAAATATATAATCTAGTCTAGTAATACCA